>NW_007578792.1:202008-254244 GCF_000690725.1 Stegastes partitus
GGAAGGGTCTGGCAACCTGGTGCCAGAAAAGAAAAGAAGATGTTTGGAAGGAAGGGTGAGTCGGTATTCTGCTGCCAGAGATGGTTGATGTAGTGGTGCTGGCAACAGGTTGCTTTAGGTAACGGTGGATCGGATGAGTCAAACCTAGCAACTCCGGTGGAGCTATGGAGGGTGTGGCGACGTCATGCTTTTAAGGCTCTTCGGAGACCCCGCAGTCATAGATTTTGTGTGGAAGGACATCATTGGGAGATCTGGTTGGAGTGTGGAAGTGTTACCGATTTTTCTGTTGTGCCAAGAGATTGAGGCAACTGGAGCTTGTGGAAGATGAGGTAGGAGTGGCTGCATTTTGTCCACTCTCCTCGATGTTGATTGTCTTCACTCACTGGAGCCTCTCAGTCGTGGAGTGTGAGGGAAATGATCGGATGCGGAGTCCTGATACAGCTGCAGAGAGTAGAGAGAGGAGTTGTGAGGGATGAACACTACTGATTGCATTCTTGAGTGCTGGTGTTTTGGAGCAGTCAGTTTGGGGTCACGTAGATACAGTTATTGGTGTTTCTGGAGCAACAAGGATCATCTTACCTCTTGAGCCTTGAGCCCTGAAGAAAATCTGGAGAAACATTTCCTCACTGATGGACAAGAGATCCATGGCAAGCAAAGTTTTTTTTAATCTTTCAGATTGGAGATGCCCCCCAGCTAATGTTTAATGTTCTTTGCATGAGAAATGAGAACAAACAAGTGTGAAGGACAAAGAGTTACGTATAGGCCCATGACAGGAAGTGGAGTGATTAAGGTGTGGTCCTGAACTTTAGCTAAATGATTTTTTATTGCTTGCTGGCAATGTTGCCACAGAAAACAGATTTAAAATTACAGTATAATGCATCATGGATAGATTTACTTAGCGTGGGTAGGGTCAGCAATGTGTGAACTCATTTGGGTTGAATATATTAGAAGTTCCGTCATATGTAAAAGACCTGCACTCTGCCATACACCAAAGGTTATATTTTGAAATTTCCACCTGAATAGACAGCACCGAATTCAGTCAGATTCAGCTGAAAAACTGTAAGGGGGGAAAAAACCCCCACAAGGATTAGAGACACTTGGGAGAATTTTAGAATATAATCCTTATCTTTACGGCCAGGCCAGGGTCAAGTTTGAAAATCTTGAACAAAAATGGATATTTTCACTCGAGGCTAATTAAAGCTGTAAATTAGCAAATAAAAAAACAGTCCTAAAGTAAACACTTAGCAAATGGTGATATTTGATCTGTTAGTCTTAACTCTACCACATTTGATGCACCAGAAATTATACACAACCGCTAAATCCATTTTAGTCATAGTGGTACCAGTGGCCTCTTCAGTGAATGTGCCTTCTGTGCACAGCGAGTCCCTTTAATGAATAGCTATCAATCACACACACACACACACACACACACACACACACACACACACACACACACAGCAAGTTGCTAGGGAACAAATTAATTAAAGAGACAACTGTTGAAAATTGGTGCACAAATTTTAGAGCCTTTAATGGTCTTGCTTGCTATTTCCTGTACCTGAAAAATATGTCACGCTCAGGGATGCTGATCCACACCAGTAAGCTTCATCACACCACCGCAGGACACCACATGGATATGAAATATATTTATTGAAAAACTTTATAGTACATTTATGACAGTTGTCAATATTTTTACATTTTGCTTTTTGTTTTGTTTGGTTCATCAACATTCTTCTGCCAAAGAGACCAGGTTTTCATTTTCAATCAGAAAGTATCATCATGTGTGCACAAATAATGCCTGCGTATTAACTGCAGAAGCGAGCAACCAACTATATCGTTGCAGTATTATAAAACATCAAAGACATGACAAGACATTCAGTTTATAAATGGATTAACCTAAAATAATGTGAAAGAAATAAAGTTACAGACAGTAATAATTATGAACAACCGTTTATGAAAACCGATTATGTTACATTACAAATATAAAACACATCATAACTGGCTGATATGTACAACTGCGACATCCTTTGTTGTTGTTAAGACAGTCTTATCTGACAATCCGGCATGAGGTTATGTTGCCTTCGCCTTTCAGACTGTCGTGTGCAGCGTGCCGTTTATATGACTGAAGAATTCATCTCCTTTGGGTATAAATTCAGCTGGTTGCCATGTCCTCTTGAAACAGTCGTATTATGTTCTGTAGAATCCTTTGGGTTTGGGGCTGAAAAACAAAGTCCAAGGTTTCGGTTTGCGTTTTGGAACAATGTACAAAACTACATGTAAATGTTTATTTTATTAATGGTTATATCTTCACAAAAGGCTCAAAGTATTATTCAGATTCTGGTGTTGATGAGTGTGTGCGTGTAAATGTGTTTCTGGGGTAATTTCACCAGTCCAGGAAATGGTTTGTACGTACTTCTTACATTGGCAGACTTGATGCCTGAGGTGTCTCATCCTCCGCTAATGTCAGCCACAAAGAGAAAGACGATTGAGAAGGAGACTTGAAATAACACTTTTTTTCATATTTATGTGATCTAACACAAAATAAGAGAAATGGCTGAAGCTTACTTGTCTGCGTCGGCGGATGCTGACGGCGACTACGACGAGGAGTATTATGATGACTGCAGTGCTGCATATGATCACCACCATCCACACGTTCATTTTGGGTTCCACTAACAACACAGACAGACAGTCATGAACGATTGTACAGAACAGAAAACACATCATGTAAAACCTAGTTTCTGGCAGAAAAATGTTGTGGCCACAAGGTCATGCCCATGTCACATTTTATGCTCTCCTCTTACTTCTCTTGCTTACCGATTGACAGTTTTACCACAGCTGACGTCAGCCGGATGTTGCTTTGCCACAGCTCGCACCTCCACTTTCCGCTGTGCCCGCTGCCTACTTCTGGGATGGTGAGACGGGCAGAGTGATGGTCAGGTATCGACACGGAGGGTTTTTCAGGTGGAAACCATTTTAACTGCACATCAGAGGGCAGCGGACTACCAGTGGTGCAAGACAGGTTGACCATCTGACCAAGAATCATCTCCGTTCCTGGGGAGGCGATGACTAAAGACCGGAAGAAAGGGAGAAAGGAAGAACAGAGAAATGAAATAAATGTTCAATGTGTTGTCATATTTCTCACAGAGCACAGTGGCACAAGACTAGTCAGTTATGACACTCCATCAGAACCCCCTGATCTGAAACAGTAATCAATCATTCAGACATTCGATTGAAAGAAAGTGAATCTGTTGCTATTTTAGCAGTAGATTAATGATCAATGTCGCTTCTAAAAGCAAGTCTGCACAGTCGTACCCTGGCTTCTTCTCTTTAAATGTGAATATTTGTTACAATAACTGCAATATCTTACATTTGTATATCATTTTATTACATTTGATATATTTTTAATTGCGCATTTGCTTGTAGATGAGCTTGATGGCAGACATAATCAAATAAATTTCCACCTGACAAGCATGTTAGCCGCTACATTAGCGACACCGTGGTTACAGAGAGATGAAAATACCGGCACAATACAACAGAGCCGAGGAAGAGAGGGAACAAAGGAACGGCAACTCAAAACTTT
This sequence comes from Stegastes partitus, assembly GCF_000690725.1. Taxonomy (NCBI): domain Eukaryota; kingdom Metazoa; phylum Chordata; class Actinopteri; family Pomacentridae; genus Stegastes; species Stegastes partitus. The sequence goes on from NW_007578792.1 coordinate 205,586, forward strand.
CTCCAATTTATAACGAATGACAATCAGGAAGAAGCAAAAAAACCCAAAACTGGACACTAAACAAAACTGATCACTAAAGAACTACATGATAACTAAACAGTAAGCAAACTTCATATTTCATTTCATATTACAGATGTGAGTGTAACAGAGACTTGGGTTTGTACGAAGACATTCGTTTTGACTTACTTTGCAACACGTCTACATGCACAGTCCTCTTCAGAATTTTACCCCCTTTAAATTTTATGGAGCATTCGTAGCTCCCTCTGTCGTTTTCTTTTCCTCGAATTCTAGTCAGTGACAGATTTCCGTTTTTCACGTCTGGTGCTGGACTCAGTCCTCTGTTTTGATCTTTCTTCCAGGTCAATGGATCCTCCAGAGAGAGGGAGAAAAGCTTCTGTCCATCGCGAGAAACAGGACCTGAGAATGCCTGAGGGAAGAAGTCCCACTTAACCTCCTCGATGTCCTTTGTTTTTAATTGTTCCCAGATGTTAGAAAGAATGGAACAAGGGATGCTGAGAGAGGAGCTTGTAGATGTATATTTATGTGAAGGAGCCGGGGAGAAGTCTAAAACATAGAAAAGGTTGAAAAATTAAGACGTTTTCCTCAGGATGAAGGTACAATATTGTAAAACAAATGTACATAAACAGCAACTTACCTGCAACTTTAACAGAGACTGGGATCTTTTGTTCTTTGTTGTTACTTGTCACAACACAGGTCCACTGACCATTGTCTTGGCCTGTGACTCTGCTGGTGTGCAATCCGTTGCGAGTTGTCACTTTCTGTCCTTGGGCATTGAGCCACTGAATGCTCGGTTTGTTGGGCATTTGAACTCCCACGGTGCAGGTCAGAGACAGAGAATCTTCAGGCAGCAGGAGAGAGGGTGGTTTCATAGTCACTAGCGTGGAAATTGAGCAGGATGAAGAAAACAGAGGCGTCTCATTTACATCATGCACACATAGTTTGACAAGTACAAATACTGCTACAGCGAGGTAGAGAAATATCAACCTTCTACTAAGTGAGAACACAGTCTTGTTGTTAGCTTGTCTACCATTACTCTTTAGTTTGTCCTTTGGAGTTTAAAAACCCAAAAGGCTGGAGACATTGGCAAAGCAAATCCTGAATCCTGACATGAAAAACATTTATTCCCTTTGCACAACACACTGCATCAAAACATGCACCATGGTTTTACCTAGATTATGTTTGCGACTACATAAGTACTACTGTTACATTTATAATACTCCTTTAAATAAAAATGCACCACGGCGAATGTGAAATGACTGTACTGATCATGTCACCTTATTTTTATTCTTACCATCGACTTTGATGATTCGAAATGTTTGGAAAAATGGACTTTGAAGATCAGAAGAAGTCATTTTAAAGATGAACTTCCCAAAATGCGCTTCCTGGATGTTGCTGATAACCAATGAGTACCCTTCCATGGACAGCCATTTTTTCCAGGATTCATCTGCAAAGAAAGACTCAAAGGTAAATATATTTACAACAAACTTCCCTGCTTGATGGAAAAATAAAATCATGTATCTGAATATCTCAATACACTGCTTACTTTCCGAGATCGTTTTTCCACCAAAGGAGTTGGCCGAGCCAAGATAAGGACTATTCAAGTCATGGAAATGCCAGATCACGTAATGTCTTTGGGGATTTGGCGGCTGAGGCACAAGTTTAACCGTTTCTCCCACCTGAGCAAACCTGATCACATCCTCAGCCCCTAAGAGAGTGCAAAGAACGTTATGTGTTGATGTGCCAAACCAAACTGTCATTAAAAAAAAAAAAAAGTGCAATTAGCACATCTTACCCATTGTTGAGGCGAGCACAGCAATTAGAATGAAGGTGGATTGAATTAAGCTCTTCATCGTGGTCGCATGTCTGAAAAATATTATTTAAAGTGATTTATGCATAAATTTATTCTGTACGAGCTGAAGTCTGTGAACTGATTTGTTGGGTTGTCCAAGTAAAAGAGAAAAACATTCAACCATGACTCAGTTTCTCTGCATCAAAAAGGTCGAGATGCGGTCTTTCAAGATATTTATAATATGGAAAAATAATAGAAATGTACAACATATTGTTATAGGACAACAATAAAATACAGCAGAATACAATAAAAAACAAATCTTCATCGTAATAATAACAATCTCCACAGAAGGCTGATGTACATTTTTACAGAATAAGAGCATGTGCAGCAGAATGTGGACCACGTATGAAACTGTGGATGAGTGTTTGCACAGAAAAAGGTAAGTTAAGTTTCACAACACTCAATCTAAACACTTTATTTTAGACGTGATTGACAAAGTTCATAAAGTAGCCATTCAAAAAGCGGAGTTTCAATAGACTCGCGTCGTAAGGAAGTCTTCACTTTGTCGTACGTACGCATATCAAACTGAGCAGCTGAGTGAAAACATTCAGCAGGAAGCAATGAGGGATTTGTGGTGGTCTCAGATTTAGTGATTTGAGGAGATAAAAGACAAAAGGGTTCAGAGAGGTGAGAGTAGGAGGCCTGTGGTGGGCTTTTGGATAAAAAGCAGCAACGCGGAGCACAAGCGCCGGGTTGTGGTGGGACTTGATTTAGTTAAGGTGCAGATTCTTATCCCAATCCTCCCATCTTCTCCTCCCCCACTGCCTATCACACCCCCTCTCTTCCTCCCCTGTTCCACGAAAGACGGATCTCTTTACTCTTAAAAAGTAAAAAAAAGAAGACCACAGCAGCGGCAGCACACCGAGACTGTGGTTTAAAGTAGATGCTTCTCTTCTCTCTCCCTGTTTTCACTCCCTTATCTCTGCTATGCCTGTGAACTCTGTCATGATTGAGCAAAGGTTTCTTTGATTTTTTTTTTTTTTTTTTTTTTGAATCGAAAAAAGAGAATCAAAACAAGGAGTGCTTCTAGTGCCCCCCACATCCGTCGAAGAGGATCATTTAAAGAGAGGATCAGTTCTTATTTGCATCTACTTTACTGGCTAGATTTCTCGTGCCACAGCCTACCCATAGATAAGGACTTTCTATTGTTGTTTATGTTGGGCCTGGAAAGGAAACTATATAGATGATGTGTCAGATTATTATTATAATTTTTTAAATTATACCCTTAAATCAATTCAAACAAATGCTAAAAAATAAATCCAATATGATTAAGAGGCTTGACTAAATCAACACGGGTCAAACTATGTTAGTTAAAAACGAAGCGCTTCGGTCGTGTTTCAGCAGGACTAAGATCAAAGAAAGATTTTATTCAATATTAGGATCAAACAATAGCTTAATGTCAGAATGCTGGTTATTAACGGTATTCATGTATTTTGCTTTCAGATTTAACTACACTATAAAAATAGCTGAAGCGTAACAATTGGCGCTGATGTCTGTGTTTTTTTTGTTGTTGTTGCTTTTTTAATCGCTCGAGGTTTAATTAAAACTAACAAAACTATATGTAAGCGAATACGCGGCAAAGTGACAGGCTGTATTAGGATAAATACTCAGCCTAACTGAAGTCAAACTAATTGCTAATTGCTTTAAGATGTAATCATGTGCCTGAGGACTCACACTGAAGAGATGTGGTTTACGAATCCAGAAAGAAAATCAACATTTCTACTGACAAAAACAGGCATCGACCCACGGAAAAGAAAACTGAAATGATAAAATAGAAAAATGTCTTAGAGCAAATGTGTTGCCGGTGTATCTATAAGACCGAGGCCTGTAAACACACAAATATGCTCCATGTTTCCTCCGTCACAGGGGATCTGGTAGAAAATAGAAATCGCAGCGTTATTAATTATGACTGAGATCAGACTCTGTGAGGAAAAAAAGTGAGTGAAGACTGGAGGCAGAGTGAAATCGATGATCGACCAGCATTCAACACCATCACACCCGTGGAGCTGTAACCCAGAAACTAAGATGATTATATGTGTTCAACAACAAATACAACAGAGATGAAGGAGGAGGAGGAGGGTCAAACACTGGAGATGTAACTAGCAGAGGAAAACTAAGAAAAACACAGGACGAGGACAGACATGTTTACGCTTACATTTGGACATAAATAATCCATTAAATAAACTTGACATAGTGCAGCCTTGTGTTTTTTGTCTTCCAACTTCAGTAATTATACACGGCTATAGTTCACAGGGTTTAAAAAGGAAAAGAATCAGTCAGATCAGATGCATGGATTTTTTTTTTAAGAAAATCAGATTAGCGGCTATTTTGCCTCAGATTCATGAATTTGTGTCAAACTTAAAGACCTGAGGTCCAAAAGTTAATGTTAATGGTATCCTGGCTTATTTTGCTCAGACGTTCATATTGTATTTAAAGATCAATGTGATAATTAATGCACTAATTTAAAATGTAAATGTTGACTGATAAAATAAATACAGTCTACATTTATAATTTGTAAATCGTGCATAAATTTCACTGTAGCGGTCGTCTCTTTTGTACCGGTCAGCTGCCAGCACTCAACCAGCTGTAAGAAATACAAGATTCAAGACAAACTTTTAAATGACATGAGACGTAGTTTTATATCACTTTTGAATTCAGTATTTAAAAAAAAAAAAAAAAAAAAATCATTTTCATGTTTAATATTTAGTCTGTTTTCTTGCAATTTTGTGAAATGCTTACGGAGCATCGCCTAAAGCTGCTGATTAGTACATCTGGTCCTGAAGCTGTACTTATGTTCACATGTGTAAAACTCAAGAGAAGACTCTCACCTGACAGGGCCTGCCGAGGTCTTACAGGTTTACAATTTAAATTATTATTTTCTTTAAAAAAAGCAATTTTATTTAAATGTATAATTATTTGAACATTCTGAAATGTGCGTACATCGACCTTAAATCAAAATAAAGATGTTATACTTACAACGGCTGATTGTCGCTCTGTGTTCAGTGATCCTGAGTCAGGCGGAAATGCTTCTATTTATCAAACAAGCCGTCTTTTTAAGCGTCGCTGCGCCTCCCTCAGCATCGATTGGTCTGGAAGGAGACACATAGTCGATGATCAAACCCAGAATCAGAATAGCGACCTTTGATTGGTCGCTACAGAAGAGGAGGAGATTTCCTCACAAAACTTTTCCATCTCAAGATGAACAGTTTTACCTGATGTGTTGTTTAGGACAATATACATAAATATCATAACTATGTCTATATATATATATACTGCATTCTAAAAGTGGACAAAATAAAAACAATAATTATTACTTGCAATGAAGCCAACATTTAATCAGTAAATTCAAGTCAGTTTTTCATTCTTCATGTTTTTACATTTATTCTGGCCAACAGCCATAACAACAAATAAATAAATAATCTTAATGGGCTAAAACTGCCATCGCTGCACGAAGACGATTAAAATTTGTGAAGAGTCCCACCAGGCTCGTTGTTCATTCTGAGCACGGTCTGAACAGCACACGGCTGGCTCACGGCCTGATTTATTATAATTTTCCTCTGGTCGTACTGTTTCATATTCCGTACCGTATTATTAGTGTATCAGAATTCTAGTTTGACCTGCTGGATCAGGGTTCACCAAGGCCGGAGATAGATGCAAATTAAACATTCTGTGTTTGCCAAAAAGAGACAGTAGGTTAAAGGGCTGAGAGAAATTAAATAGTTTTGTAGATGAGTTGGAACGTGTGTTTGGTATATACAAGGTAAAATGAACGACCATAAAGTCAGCGTCGACAACGTATTGAATCTACGCTTCTATAAGGTCGGGTTCTCCCTCAGTTCATCTCTCTGCACTCGCACAGCATTCATGCAAATCGTCTTCATTTTTAGATGTCTTTTAGAAATCTAATAAACTAATTGAGCTAATCATCAGTCGATCAGTGATCAGGTTTACAGTCGTAAAGAGGAATGAACGTATAAAGTCTGCCGGAGCGATCGGTGCCTTGTATTCACTCACCAAGGCTATTTCACGTCTGAAGAGTTCAGGCCACCTGCCGCTACGTACGTTAAAATACTATTAACTCTTTTTTTTCCCATTCCATTTAATTTCAGTTTTTTTCATATGGTACCAATTCACCACATATCATAAGATCAAGGACCTAATAGTACGTAGAGAATCCAGCAGTTCTCTTTAAGCAAACACAACTAAGGAAGAGTAAGAACGATACATATATTTCCCTTTAAGTCCCAAATTGAATAGCTAAAAGGTAACTCATAGCTAAATATGATCTGTGTCTCGTTACGGTGCGTCACTGAAGAGACACTATCAAGTCAAAAACTTTCGTCATCAGAATTTCAATACTTTCCCCCAATATTTAAGACAAAAACGTGTTTCGAGATGTGAATCTTTGGTTGTAAAAAGATTTCACTCTCATAAAATTTTAGCATTTGGCCCAGTAGCTCAACGGCTACGATGGCGACCCATGTACAGGGCTATAGTCCCTGATGTAGCGGCCGTGGTTCAAGTCCAGCCAGCGGCTCATTTGCTGCATGTCCTTCCCCCGCTCTTCTCCTCACGTTTCTCTGCTTGTCTTCACTATCCTGTCCTTTAAAGGCAAAAAAGCCCAGAAAAAATGACATAAAATAAATGAATAAAAAATGTAGGCATTTGAACGCCCCTTGTTAAGGACAGACTCGTCAAACGGTTCAAGAGGCGATGGAGACGGTTTCAACAAATGTTCACATCTAACCGGGTTTTTGTTTGTTTTGTGTTTGTTGACAAATTAGTGTTAATTGTAAAAATTTAACATACAAGCTTTTATACAAACGTAGAAACTTCCCAACGCATACGTCTGTGAACTCTACAAACAAACCTGTAACTGAGAAGTTTATCGGTTTCATGTCTGCGACAATGTTTGGAAAAATAAAACCAAATCTATAAATACAGAAAATAAAACTTAACCAGCAAGAAATAAACACTAGTAATTGGTGTTATTTTAAAAAGTATACTTTATGCAACAAAAAAAGTAAAACTAGTGCTTCAGTTCACTGTAAAATGAATGCATTGAGCGTGTTGGCAGCTTGAACAATCATCAGTCCCCTTGTGTACCATTCAGACTGCACTTTACAGCGATTCTTTTATTACCTAACGACTAATGGAACACTTATGAGAAACCAAGCATCTGTTTCTGTCTCCTAACCTGTCGTAGAGCTGCGTCTTCACTCAGGACAGCTGTGATATAACATCAGTGGAATTTTCTCTCCGAGAGCTTCTTGTTATCCTCAAACAAGTCATGAACACAACTGCAAGGATTGTTGTGTTGCGCTGAGGCCTTCCCGCTGTGTGGATGTGATTACAGGAGTTAGACTGAGACGGTAAAACTTTTCTCAATACTTCACACTGAAGCTTTATCATAAGATGTCTGAAAAGGTAAAGAAATGTAAAGGAAACAGGAAAAGCAGCTACAGGCAGTTTTTATTTTGTGTCTTTTACTCAAAACTGCTTTAAATCTGCTCATTAACACACAACAGTAAGAGAATAAGACACTTTAGAATTGCAGGTGAGCAAAGTAAAACAGGGCTACATCCGCAGCGTAAAGGATTGAAGATTTTTTGTCCCTTCTACCTCGATGAAACAATACATTATACGTCGCACAACAAAACCCGGTTTATTTTCCAGGCAGCAATGAGGTGATGTGTCTGTGGACCCCTCTGACTAAAGACAGGGATCAGTGAGGAGACTAGTGCTGTAGAAACACACTGCCGGGGCGGTTTAGAGACACGAACCACAACAAGGACAAAACAAAACATCTTGCACACGTCTCATGTGTCTCTCTGAGGTTTCTCTGCTCGTCTCTGTACTGCCTTCATGAAGGGCTGCCACCTGCTTCTGTTCGCTTGAAACAAGTCTTTCTGTTTGCTCTCAGAACAAACGCGTTGAACATTTACGTCTGGGCCCCCATTAAACCTAATGCACTCCACAGTCTCAGTGTGATGCTCCTCTCCTTCCTCGGTGGACGCATGTCTGGTTTTTGAGTTGTGATTTTGATGGAAAACACCTGAAAGTGAGGACTCCCTCATTAGTCACACACCCAACAAGCTTATGTGCACCGCATCATGTCATTACCGAAATAGAAAAAGACAAAGTGTGGGCCACGAGGAAAATACAGAAGGATGATTCACTTTTTCATGTATATCTCTCGCTTCCCGAACCTCTAATCTCGTCTACAGAGGGTTCCCCTAGTTCGTGTCCCCGACCGGTTCTTTTTTGTGCTCGATAAACATTTCAGGTTACAGTTATTTAAACGAAGCAAGCAACCTGAACGCAGAAGGACGTCTGAGGCTCTGTAGCGACTCGTGTTTCAAAATCTCAGCGGAAAAGAGGTTAGGAATCAAAAACATCTTAAAGCATTTTGCCTGTTACATCATGAAGGAAACTTCATTTGAGTTTCTTTGAACCCTCTGACATACGAAACAACACATGAAGACAGAAAAGTTTGCTGTCGCTCCCACTCATTGCTTCACCTCCATCATCAAGTCACTGTTGCTTTTTTTCTGTGTTGGTTATAAGCTGCTGGATAACGATTTCAGCAGAACGGAAATGTCGATTCTTTGCATTTGTTACGGTTAATATAAATTTCGAAACAAGCATCATCATACAGAAAATAAATCATGTCATCAGAGTGGCTGTAATGTGAAGCTATTTTTGTTCATTACATCTGATAAACACAGTTTGACTCATATGAGAGTCACTTTTATCGAACTGCATCAGTGTTTTTAAAAAAAAAGGGCCAAACAAGCTACACAAAGTGGTGATCGGGCTTAAGCCGATGAGGTCAATGGTGACGTTGGTTTTGTGTGGAAAAATACATTTCCACAACGCCTACAAATGTGTACGCAGCATTTACTGTTACAGCTAAAGTTTCTATGTTAAATAATCAACAGTCAACTAGATTATTCATTAATCATAGTTGTCGAAAATGCTGCCAAAAATAGCAGGAGGCCAACAAAATGGAAATAAAAAAACTTCAGACAGTTTTCTCTCGCAGACAAAAAAAACCCCAAACTTTCCAACAGTCCTGAATGTTACGGTATCATTCAGATTTCAATAAATGTTTAGTTTTCTCAGTACTGCTGCATACAGTTCATACATTTTAATACAAATGATTGACCCAATGCCTTTATCTTAACATTAAATGAATTTGAGCTCCACCGTCATGACTTCTTCGCTCCAACTAAAAGCACTGCGATGCTAAACAACAGGAATACCTGCGTTACGCTCACTGAAAAAGCTCATAACGCACATTTCTGCAGCGCTGCTACATTCTGTAAAGACTGCCGGATTAAAATTTTATCAGCAACTCTCATATTTGCTTTGTTCCATCAGTCTAGTCGCCACAACATCCACTGATTCACCACTAGATTGGATTAAAAGTCTGTTTCTGAATTACACTCACTAACACTCATTAATAAACTTGTGATGATACCGTAGGACTGAAGGTACAGTACAGGTATGATTAGAAGCTCTCTCCACCTCCTCACATTCACACTGTGATTCATCTTCCTCCAAAACAGAGGAGACACACAGTAAACAAAGCCGACATCTGAGTTACACTGACAGCAGTTTTATATGTTTTTAAAAAAAGCTCTATAGATACTGAAGTAACATCTGTGTTGTGGACAAATCTGATGCCATGACAGCCCTAATTTGAACAACTTTTGTTCTAATTTTTCTTCCTGACCACACTGACAGCAAACAGGTGGCTTCCCTTCCTTCTGCTGCAGCTCAGCAATAAAACGCTGTCGTCAAATCAAAAAAATGTAGCTCTAAAAACACTATAAATAAGTAAGACACCCACAAGACTTGGCAGACCACTGAGCTGTATAAACACAGCAGGTAGTAATATTTTATTTAATTTAGTTTAGCACAACTTTAAAAGCTGATGCCAATATCCGATATTAAGATTTCTGATATCACCGATAACCGATGTCAATTTTTGTTCACACTGAAAAATGAGAATAGGTAAGCACTGTGAGAACATAAAAACTATTCTAAAGATGCTCATACCAAATCAGACCACATAGTCTTCTTTATTACGTAACAAAAGTAAAATATATTTTAACATATTTACGCCCAGGACCATTTGAGTAAGAACATCTGTGAAATAGCAGCAATACCAAATGTAGAGACGAAGGCGCTAATGTTAGACAATCATTGGCTAAATTTGTTAATCGGATCAATATATCGGAAAAAACACTAACATCAGCCGATACCGATGTGGTCGCCGATATATCGTGCATCCCTAATTTAATTTCTATTCATTCTTGTGTATGGAGGCCAGGAGGTTTTGGTTGTTCCGACTCACAGCTTCTCTACAACAGAAAGTAGAGAAAACAGACAAGTGAAATGGAAACGATAATGAGCAGATCCAGAGTGGGGTCACAGACCACAAATCACAAGTCAATAATGAGTCCGTCCACTGTTCGTTTACTGTCGTGACACATAATGAGGCCGTTGGTGTTGACTCTCCCTGAATGGCCTGGCGAAGCTGGCAGTCGTTTTAGCGCTAAACGATTTTTGAAACACAAACTGACGTGTTTGCGTGCAGCATGCCAACAATCTGTTCTCCTCTTTCTCTCGTCGCCTGTGGAATCCTGTCATTTCAACCACGTCGTGTTTTAAGATGGGTTTAGACAGTCAGAGAAGTGTCTGTATACTGATCCCACTCTCTGAACAGAGTCTCTTAATGCTCCACCTCATCAGTGTAGATTAAATCAGAGGTTGAAAACGGCTCAGGATGTTTTTGTGCATATTTCACTAAATTAACTACACGGAACAATTCAAATAACATTTTAACCTTTAAGCTAAGTCAGACAATCAGCCCATTTGCATGCTGCATTTATATTTTTCTTCGTTTCTCATCATGACGACCGTTGATTTCGTCCTCATCTCTCACATCAGACCTATAATACAAGCTTATTTCTTTCCACAGGAGGCTCAGTCGCTGTTAACAAACACTGTTTTTCACTAAGTGCTCCGTCACAATAAAAAAATCTAAACTCATCCTTTAAACAGCTTTTTTTTTGTAATAGTCTGGAATCAGAAGTACGCCACATGTCACATAAACAGAGAAAACCAACACCAGTAGATGCACATGCAGACAAACAGATGGTTGCCGTGCGTTCAGCTTCACAGCATAACGTCTGTAATCTGAAACACACAGGTGCTCACATCCACCAGCATCTACCCCATATAGGCTCAGAGCAATTTAACCCTAATGTTTCATTTCCTGGCGTGTTACCCTTAGCCTACTTTGAACACATGTTTCTGTATGGCAGAGCCATTAAAGCTGCAAGCTTAACACACAGCAGCACTAAGGAAGCATTACTCTGTGGTGTTGTCACAAATGTGATGACGGCTTCAGAGTCCGACAGCATTAAATCACAATCTGCAGGTCATCTCCACTCATGAGAACCTGTGACAGCTGAAACCTGTGCGCAGCTGAAGCTACACGTGAAGGGAGTTTACAGAGGGGAAATCACCTAACTGACAATCAGTGTAAATTGAACAACTGTGGACAGATAATCGTAAACGCATTAAACTTCAAACTGTTGCACCTGCAGTCAGAGCTCACGTCTTACTTCTCAGAACACTTTAAGTTGCCTTTTCCTGCTCTGAAAACTCACACATCAGCGTGCGGCCAACAGACACCGCTGTTCGAAACATGCATTTGTTCCAGTATTTGCTTGTCTGAGGATTAAATGGCTTTATTAAGAAAATGATGGCTCCTGATGTTTTACACTGATGAAATGATGACCCAAATGGAAACACCAGAGGGAGGGACACACACCGGTTCAGAGATTTCAGTTTCATTTTAAATGTGTGTGTGTGTGTGTTCAGTGTAAGACAGTGAAAAAGAGAACTGAGTAATGCAGGTCTTTATAAACCCATAAAAAGGGAATCCTTTTGTCTCATATGAGAACACCTCCAGTGCACAGATAGACTTTCATAAGACAGTGAGGGAAGCACAGTTTGGGAAACACAGCACCTATTCAGAGAAGAGCAAAGTTAATATCAGGCCTCTAGATCCTCTAGAGTGTTTTCATCAATAGTGACGTTGTTGCTGAGCAGCAAGAAGAAATGAATAAATTGATTAGCTTTTGTTTTTCATAGTAATGCAAATGGAGTAGCAGCACTTTGTTTTATTCTCTGGACTTCAAATGAAACTGTACCTGCTGTGTATTAGTTTTATTGGATGAACACTGAAGGAAAAGTGGCTCTCGTTTCTACAAAGTCCTCTGAATGTTTGGGACGATGCAGCACATCGTAAACATACAGATGAGGCCTGGCTACGTTTTTATGGTCAAACACGAGAAAGTTATCGAGTGACCGAGTCAGTCGTCCAAACTTAATTCTTCTAAGCAGACTGAAGTCAAATAGCCCTCAAAAAAGCAACACAAGGAGACGGCTGCAGTACAGATCTGGCAGAGCACTAAGCGCCTGCTAATATCTGTGGGATGCAGGCTTCAGTTTATATTAAAGAAGATCATGACTTTGTTTAAAAACTCCCATTGATATTCTGTTAACCCTTTTGTACTTTTTAGGTCAAATCTGACATGTTTTGACATTTGACAGCAGTAAAAACAGCCTAAACGTCAGGTTTTTAGCCTGACATTTTATGACTTTTCCTAAAGTGACCCAAAATACACCAAAATGAAAACATTTTAAAAATATTATACTTTTCTACAGGTGCTACAAATTTCTGTACACTGAGGCTGTTTCGGGTCAAATTTGACCCGTAACCATTGAGATGGATTTTAGATCTACCAGCGTGGATCAAATCAATCAATCAATGGTTTTAGGGACTCTTGAAACCGCACAGGCCATGTTTCAAGAGTATTTTTCATTTACGTGTATTAACGTGACATGAGCTGTTTAGACATTCTAAATACATCTGTAGTTTAAAATCTGGTGTGGACGCTTACGATGAGGGAAGTCTTGGCAGGAATTCTTCACAGTATTGTGAAGACATAAAATATTAGGGTTAACCCTCTTATTACCTTCAAGTTTACCGACAGCTTTTATCCTTGGATTCAATTTGACTCCAGCAATTTAAACCTCCAGAAAATATCATAGTTAAAATTGTTACCTGAGTTTATGTGTAAATAGCCCTTTAAATAAAACTGAAAAAAAATGTGTCAATGACTTATTTAGAGATGTTAAACATTGAATGGGATCAAACTGACCGCAAAGATAATGGGAGGGTTAAATACTTGTCGGACCTCTAAAACTGTGCGTATATGAAAAAAAAAAGAGAGAGAGAAAAAGTGCACTATTCCTATTTGAAATCAAACTGAAGAGTTAAAGCAGCTATTTTTTAACCAGACTGCAGCAAATAAATACAAGCACACAAAACAACACTTACGACAGGATAATATCAGTTAATACGGGGTTTAATCAGGAACTTTAGGCTTTTCAGTGTTCAGATTTCGTAGCGAGTGCAGCGTACAAGAAAACACAAGCGGGGAGAAAACTAGTAAAGTGCACATTTATATTTCGTTATACTGTATCTAACTCCTTGTACAGCACAGCTATGGTCCGTGGTGCGTTACATCAGCCGTCATGTTTGGTAACTGTGATTAATTGTAATTTGAACATAATCTGTATTTATGGCGCCTGCTGTTAATTAAATAAAAATTTTGATTGTAGGTTGGCACAGTGCAGACCTGCCTTGATATGATCAGCACGTTGCTTTACAAATCTAATAGGAGGGAATTATTACACGTTTTCATGTTACTTATCACCGTGGTAATGTTACACGCGACTTTGAACAGTTAATCCCTCATATCTTGCATTTTCTGACATCACGAAGAGAGGGGAGTGCTAATGCGTTTAGTGCGTCTCACATTAGTCTTTTTCATAGAAGGCATTCTGAAGGGCAGCATGGTTTTAGAGGCCTGGTATCACAACACCAGCAGGGTCCAGAAACCGTCTGGGCTCACTGGGACTCTCGAACTGAACGGAGCCATCGTGAAGGAGCTTCTCCTTCTCTGGCAAAATGTCTGCTGTGTAAAAGACCTTCTGGATTGTTCGTAGACAAACTGTTTAGTTTCCAGTGCACTTTGACAATAAAAGAAAACAGACACATGACCAGTTATAGAAAGTTTCAACCAGTCATGGCCTGTAGGTTTATTCTAAAGCTTTATTTTTTTTGCTTCGTCTTACAGTAACTGAGAACCCTTTTAATTGAACCCCCACTATGCACGAAGAATTATAAATCTTTGGTGAATACGCTGCCTACATTAAACTAATAAATGCTGTATGCCACATAACACTTATACGTAGCACATTTTACATGCAGTGTATATCTCAAGGCATCGTTCACGCTGGAGGCTAATTCAAAGTCGACGTTTTGTTTATTCGCTCAACAGATAACGATTTATGTCATGAGGCTGGTAACAGCCAGTCGTGGCAAGGAAGCTCTATTAAATTGTCATGTTCACAAAACAAAACAAATAAAAGTATCTGATGGCACTATTAGCGTCCCAAAATAGACAAACAAAGCAATTTGTCTTTACAGCTGTTTCAAGAACACAAGAGACTCTCTGTCAACCTTTTTAAACACTTCAACAATTACTCTGTGCTGTTTAGAAAAACACATAAATTAAATGACGGCTATAAAATGATTCGTTAAGATGTGAAGACATGGGTTCCATAAAGAAAGACTTAATTAGTGAAAAGCAATGACTTTGAATAGCATCTGAACAACAGGAGCTGACACATGATGACTTTTAAACATTATTGGTAACTGTTTTCATATTATGTTCTCTGCTCATGACGGAGCTGTACCCCTCAGCTAACAGCAACAGTTACCTAAACCTCTACATCCTCCTCAATTAAAGCCTTTAACTGAACTTTACTGTACTTGTAGTGCCCTCCAATCAATGTAACGATTGCAAAACCAGCAGCCTGTTCCTGCTCCTATTGCATAAGTGTTGATCTTTATGGACCAAAAGACTATAGAGCAGAAAATTCTATTTTTGAGTTGACATTTTGAAATCCTCCCCGGGGTTGATATTTTTGAGAAGCACATCACAGGGACGAACTTATTTTGAGAGACGTCCTGTAGAGGATCAAACGTACAGATCCACTCTGGTACATTTGAGAATTATTTCAGTCTGTCGATAAAACACTGAATGAGTGAATGAATGTTGCTGAATTTGTACCAGTTCATGTGTTCTCTATGTTTCTATCAGCGTAATACACTGAACACTATGAACTATGGCCCGCTACGTTCTTGTAAGTGTTTTACATCATTCGTGTCTTTTTTCTTTCTTTTTTTTTTGGGCAAAATACCCCCAACACAGATGAGGCCAGACAAAGGCCAAGACAAATCAAAAATATTAAAATACAGCCTTGGCTAGGACCATATTTGCGTCTTGCACCTCGGTGCCCCTTTGCTTCGGTCTATGAGAGCAGATCCCATGCCGCATATGTGACAGTTATCAGTACTTTTAACAGTAATTAATGTCCTTAAGACACTGCTATGCTGACATATCGTCTCTGTGTGAGAAAACCTTTAAATCGTCTGTTGTCATGTAGCGGTGTGAGTGCGGATACAGAATATTTAGGAGTACTTACATGTGATGTTCCTAGTAGAGCGATGAGTTCAGCTTTGACATTTTGTAGGTTGTGTGCACTGCAGGTGTCTCTGTCACACACTCACACACACACACACTCACACACACACACACAGGAAGTCAGACATTCAGACATCACTATGATCCCAGCCTCTCTGTTGTGTACCAAATGGATTACATAGATTAGGATTACGTAGCCACACACTAACACAAACCAGGAAGAACCATGCAGATGTTTTGTAAAGTTGCTAGTTCACAAAAATAGCAGAAGAATCTCTTAACTCACATTCATTATTAAATAGTTTGTCTTTCTAAAATGCATATGTGCGTACGCCACTGGTGGTCTTGTGTTACCGTATGAAGCAGGTGTTTACTGCATGTTTCATGTTGTGTTGCATCGGTGTCAACACCTGCGTTGTCCTGCACCAATTGTGGGGAATCCAGAGCTTTGGAACCAACACAGGCACAGAGTAAAGATGTCAGAAGAAGAGTAAAGGTGGCGTTTGTTATTACGCTGAATGAGGCTGTAAAGAATTTAAGATTTTGTTGTTTTAAACCTTATTTTTTTATACTGCTCATTGTTTTTTGTTTTAATTAGCCACCCAGTGTTCCCTCTCAGTAGTTACCCCTCTGTAAACACCTGTGTCCTCCTTCCCCACAGTTATAAATATAAATATTATAGTGTTATATGAGGATAGAAATATTCCAGCAAAGTTTGCACTTGGATATCTTTAGTTTATTAACTGCAGAAAAAAAAGACAGAAAATGTTCATGCAGGACAAATTGCAGGCAGTATATATATGAATGTTAATGATTTACACTCTGTGTTGCATGTTAATATGCTGCATAAATGTAAAAAAAAAAAAAGTACAAGACAGTTCAAGTCTTCAGGAAAATAAGTAGGAATGCATAATAATGGAGGGAAACAGACAAAGTCAACAAACAGGAATGACAGTCTGACTGAATGGTTCTCAGGTGAGTCGATACAGAGTCGTAGGAGACGGACAGGCTGAGACGGGTATTGTATGTTCATCGGTAACACTTAGTGAAAAATGTTTACATCATCACACTTGGTTTGTTTTTCATCACACGCATTTAAAGGCTCATTTACATTCACGGCGTATTCACAACGGGGTCCTCTTCTCCCTCTCTCCATCTCTTCCTCGTTTCCCCCTCGAACCACCTCTCTTTCGTTCTTCTCTCTTTTCTTCAGTTTCGCCTTTCATGTCACTTCATTAGCATGGTTGCAGAGGGAGGGCTGATGGCTTCTCTCTCCGGCGCCCTTGCTGCGGTTTGGCTGCAGCTGCTTGGCTGTGATAAAGAGAGTAAAGAGAAAAAAAAGTTTCACACTAATTACAACACAATAAGGAAGCACTTGGTAAAAGGCGCATTGAAAATGAAGGTCAAACAGTCACTGATATAAAAGGAGGAAAGTCTATTAGAGAGCATCTGTAAAGGGAACAGAGGGTAAAGGGATTTATTACTAGATAGCAAGTTAAGAACGTTTACCGGTCACACTGGCAGTACTTCTTGGGTTTCAGCGGCTGTGCGGAATTCTTCATCCTCAGAAATTTCCTCTATAAAAACAAACCACGTCATGCTCATTTTCCTTTTCATTTCACAGCACAGGAAGATTCTCAGTTTCCTCACTTACCTTCCTGGCTCTGACCCTCT
Organism: Stegastes partitus; assembly: GCF_000690725.1. Lineage (NCBI taxonomy): Eukaryota > Metazoa > Chordata > Actinopteri > Pomacentridae > Stegastes > Stegastes partitus. Next base: position 222,767 of record NW_007578792.1, read on the forward strand.
TGCACAAGACGATGATAAGGACCACGAGGAGAATCACAACCAGGCAGCCGACTCCAATCACCAGCCAAACCCACCAGCTGAGTCCCAGCAGAGCAGCGTCACCTGGCTGACGGCCAGCGCCAGCTTGTCGAGCAAAGAAATGAATAAAATAAACACACAGGGCCGGAAGTAAGGATCAAAAGAATCAATAACACATTCAGAGAAAAATCACCTTAACCCTTTATGGGGCACTCCTTGACATACTTGGAAGATGAACATTTCAACCCTGGGGCGTTATTGAAGGATATTTCAAGATATTTTTACTTTTGTGACTTAAAAAAAAAAAAAGTGGCAAATCAAGATTAATTAACATTCCATATATGGTAACTTGCCGGTCTACATGTAAAAAAAATAAGTAAATAAAGGAATTTATAATAAATTAAATAAAACTGCAAAAAAACATTTCTTCAGAAACATTTTAGTTTGAGATAATTGTACACAACCAGTAACCAAGTATTTATAAAGTGCTTGACAAGTTCATTTAGTAACATTGTTCTTGGCGTAGTGGTATTAATGGCACTAACCTCAAAAAATAAATCAAAGTGGAGTTCAATGCAAACCAGTAACAAAGTGTTTATAAAGTTCCTGGAACATTTGTTTAGTGACATTTTTGTAAGGCAATGATATTGGCACTAATATAAAAACTAAATCAAATGGTTCTTCAACCTCAAGGAGAGGCACAGGGGGGACATCTTGAACGTCCAAGGAAGTTACCAAATATGGTCACTTGCCCCACAAAGGGTTAAAGCAACGAGCAATCGCAGTGGGATGGTTTACACGAGCAGTACGTACGGTCTTTGCCGGATGGCTTGTGGGTGTCCTTTGCGCTTTTGGAATCGCTTGATGTGGTGGTGGCGGGAGTAGTCACTGAAAGCAAACGCACATGTTTCGTTTTTTGTCTTTTGAGCACATGGGTCACTTTAGCTGTGGCAGAAAGCACATAAAGCACCTGTAAAAATGTCCTACCTTCTAATTTAATGTCCAGATACCCAGTGAAATTCTTCCTGCTGTAGGTTATTGTATACTGCCAGGTCCCGATGTCTGAGTCAGCGACAGCTTTGAGATGAACTGTCGGTGACTCTCCATATGGAGACCCATTTGGCCTCTTCCAACTCACTGTAGGTCCAGGGTTTAGATATTTAATCCTACATTCAAGTGTAGCCTCTTGGCCCCGCTGGACAACGGCAGAGGGAGAGACAGAGGCTAACACAGAGAGGGAGGACACAGGTGATCACCAAGAGAAAGAGGAGGCTGAACAAAAGGCCTAACCATTAGGAAACATGACAATGGCAGTGTAGTATACAGCTTATTGATGGACAAATGGTAACACTTCTAACTGGAACAGGCAGGCAAGCTGAAGATGTTGTTAAACTGAATCATAGGAAATGTAGGACCGACTGTTTCTGGAGCCCGACTGGCATACTGGCAACTAGGATTTGGATATTTTTGGCCTCTGCTGCTTCGATTTGGATCTTTTTTTTAATCTGTCTTTTGAGATTCCCAAACAGTGCAACAGTAAGTCACTGGAAACTCCTTTTTAAAAAGCTGTGTCTGTGTAAAGCAGTAGATTTATATTGGATTCATGTTTGTCATATGTGTCAGAACTGGCTTGTTATAGTAAACAGTGTGAAGAACAGAACAATTCTTCATTTTCAAATTTTGTTTCATTTCTTTATTGTTTTTTATTTATAACACAGGTGTTATTTCTTGAGTCTGCTGCTCACCTGACACCACAAGAAGCGTATGCTCATGACGGTTCCCATCTGCAGTGCACGTCAGTTTTCCAGCATCATCTTCTGTCACACCAGAGATTTCCAGATTCATTGTCCTCACCTTTGACCTTTTTGCAATTTTAGATAAACCTAATTCAGAGAATACATACAATAATTTAATATAACGGGATGTAACAATAATATAGTGATGCCAACTGCTGCTCCGTTGTTGTGAGTACCTTTGCGAGGGACGGTCCTCCCAGTATCGTCATAAATAGAACCACTTTGACTATGACTCCATGACAGCTGCCTTCGGAAGGCGCTGACCCCACAATCCAAGGTGACCGTCTGTCCGACTTTTGTGAAGATAATGTCGCCTGCAGAGAGTGCAACCAGCACTGAAGAGAAAGAATTCAGTTTGTTAAAAGCACTTCATTTAGTGTCATGTATTTACAGGTACAATATGATGAGAACACAGTGACGGTATTTGTCCAGTAATCTCATTACTTTGCACTGTAGATTCATAGAGCGACTACAGGGCTCAAGTCGATTCGAGGGTTTGTAGGCATTTGGGATGAGTAAGACACAACTACAACCATTTTCACACATGGTTTTTCCAGTTATACTGAAAGACTCGGAAAACGTACGAGACACACAGTCGTCCTCAAATGTATTCATAACCTTCCATTAAAGAAAAGGCAAAATTCACAACAGTCACTGAAACAACTAGAAACTGACAAAAGTAATAATAAATAAAAATTTGCTAAATTATAATTTAGTGAAATAAGATATTGCTTTTGAATTGTGGTTGAAAAGAATAATTAAAAAACAAAAAAACAAAACTGTCCATTAGAGCACTGTGCTGATGAGCAGTGGGGTCTGTCAACAGGTGCAGAAGTCTGACTGAGAGTTACAGAAAACGCTTGATAGCAGTGATTGGCTCAAAGGTTGTTCAACAAAATATTACTTTACAGGTCCCATCATGTTTGTTTGCTTGGTTTTTTTTCAATACTTCTGTTGAACCAAAATTCAAAAGCAATGTCATGATTTTCACTATTTTTTTTTTTGTTTATTATTACTTTTGTCAATTCCAACTTATTTCAGTGACAGCTGATGTTTTCCTTCTTTAATAGGAGGGTATGAATGCATTTAAAGAGGACTGTATTTGGTTTTAGGTTACAGGCTATGAATTAATCCTTCATTTTGATGGATTATTATAATAAGTTAATATATTCAAGTAGATTCACTCACCAAACCCAAACCACAGAATTGCCAGCATTTTGAACGATGGATCTGAGGAGTAGGGGAACAATCACAAATGCAAAATCATCAAAGATTTAAATCAAAACAACAACAAAAAAACGATGATGTGAAAGCCAACCCTTCATCCATTTTGTAGACACAGCGCTCGCAACTTCTGTGTGAGATGAGCACCGTACCAGAAAACATGTGATCCCTAACCCTAAGCTCTCTCTCTCTCTACTTCCTGCCTCTATTTCTTGTAATAAAAATGTGAAAACTTGCTGCATGCACATTAAACAAAACTGGAATATATACTCACTGAGAAAATGTTCACCACATGTTCCGGCTCTAATAAATAATGTGATCAAAAATGCTGCTTCCTGTGCTCTTGAAGCTTTATGTGATGATGATGAGAAACTACAAGTCTTTTGAAAAAAGCAGTCATTTTGTTGTGCGTTTCTGTTGCCAGTAAAGCCAACAAATCAGGGAAATGCATCACCATTTATCAGCATTTCTCTCTGAGTTATTTTAGAACGTTTTTTTAGGATTAATTCCAGAAAGCTGAAAAACTTCATTTATATGAACAATTTCTCATTTAAAAGCTACAAACTCTTTATTTTTATTTCCATTACACTGGATATCAACAAATACAATCTGATCAGATAATTATTGTCGGAGAACTGTATCAAAACTGTTTTGAAGTTCCTTTTAACATATTATTATGCTAAATAGAACATATTACATCAATTAACTTAAACTGGGTTACTTAATACCAATTAATTGTCGTTATAAAGAATCTTTAACACTTTTTTGATTGATTTCGACGTACACACTAAAGGCTTGGAAATATGGTCGGACACATTTTTTCTTTTCCGTGTTCTTGAAAGTTTCATTTAGGCTCCGACACTTGGCTATATGACTTAACAATTTGATTGCAGAGACATAGAAAAGACCGCATCAACCTAAAATATATTTAGTATATATAACATAGTGCACTTGATGTTAAGGTTGAATTACAGAACGAAAGCAAAGCAGATACAGAATAGGCACAAAAACATATGTTGTACAATAAAACACTTAAGTTTATCAAATACTTTAAGGTCTTACCTTAGTTTTGAGCCAAAGCGGTGTGATTTGTGTCGTTATTGGATGCCGAAAACTTTATCCTCTCTGTGCTTGACTTCATCAAAAACAAGAGCACAAGGATGCAAAGACTGTAGAAGGCGGAAGACGTATGAAGAGGAACCTGCACTTTGGAAAGTTGTAGGCCACGCTAACCCCAGCTCTATGTGGGTTTTCTTCTCAGGGTTGTCTTTTCTTGCAATCTAGGCCTGGCATTCTGTATACAACACAAAGCTGAGCAAAGTGCTGCAGCAGCTCACAAACACTTGTTCAGAAATGGCCAAAATGGCACACACTGTGGCACTTCTCTCAGAAAGATGCAAACTCATCATAAACTTCTTTACGCATGTGAAACCGATATGAAAAACAAAACAACCAGATCTACGTGACACACTGAGAAAAGAACAGGCAGTGTGACAGAAAGAGAATTCTTTATTTGTCACAGCAGAAGTAACAAAGCATCTGTTTTCCAAATAAAAACAAAAGAAAACAAAAACCACCCAGATAACAACCTCACCAAACTTTTAAGAAAAAAACAAGTGATTTGGTGTTTGACTTTTTTTTTATTTCCTTTTTGTAACACACATTTGTTATTTTTTTTGATTTACTGACATTTTCTCATATGGTGGACGTTGAACTGTTCTTCCTCACCTAAACAGGTGGAGGAGGAAGTGGTGCTGGCTGAGGCACTGACACCAAGCTGTAACCGTCCAATCACACAAGAGGGGGCTGGAAGCAAGATCTTTTATTGGGGAGGGGCAGTGACTACTGATGGCAGTGGAAATCAATAGTCAGGAAACAGATTAATGGTGGCAGTTCAGCAAACTCATTAATGAAGAGTGAATGGAGTCAGCAATCACAGTCCCTCGAATGTTTGGGGCTTGTTCCCTGAAGCAGGATTTCTGAATTATCTGAGTATATTTTCTGCGTAAAACCTGGAACATACGTCAGCTATACTCAGCAGAGATACCGAGATAACTCACTGAATCTGCTCTCTGAACAGGCCCAAGGTTTATAATCAAAAGAAACGCTTACCCCCCCCAACAACTTAACTGTATATCTGCACCAATTTAATTAACTGTGTATATATGCAATCTGAGAGATGTATTTACACTGTTTTTAGTTGTGAAGCATGCCAGGGCATTTGTAAGAGCTTGGTGGAGTGCATCTAAGAACGTTGCCATGTGTGTTTGTTAGCGTCCACATGTCTCATTCAGCCACTCTACGGTAGAAGTAGAGGTATCCCAGGTCTTTGGGAGGTTTCTCTGAAGCGCACACCTTCTGATCGTTGAAGATGACCCATCTGCGAAACACGAAGACAACGCACAGTTCATTAGGACCTGCTACTGCCGAAAGAATTACAGCATCCGTAAAGAAGACACTATGGTAGTTTGCTTTCAAAGCTTGTTTGGTATCTCACTTTGGGAAGCGCCTTCTGACATGACCAATCACAGGAGCTCCAACACCACCACGTCTGTGCAGCTCCTAAGATCTTCCCCTTACATATGTCCTCTCACAGCATGTTACATGTTGTGAGAGGACATATGTTGTAAATATAGAAAACTGAATTGAACTGAGCTGAGCTTGAGCAGAACACTGAACCATAATTTGTTCTGAATGGCAGGTGAGCAGCTGGCATGGCCCAACTAGTAAACCTGAGTCTATGGCAAGCCATTGACATTTAACATTTCAGATCTCCAAAATGTCTTTTTTCCCAGGACAAATTATCCTTTGGAGTTTTGTCATTACAAATATCCACAATTCAGTTCCAGATACTGTATATGTAATTTACACAGCTGATGTCTGGAATTAGCATTAGTCATGATTCATTTGCAGTTTCAGATATCTACAGTTTAATTCCGACTAGTCACACTTTAAGTTCAAGATATCTCAAATTCCCCTCGGTTCAAGTTATATATATTGTCCTTTTTAGATATCTTCAATTAAATTAAAAAAAAAAAAATATCCAGAATGATGTTGCAGATGTCTCAAACTGGAATTCTGCCAAATCAATATATAATTACAGATATAGTATGTGGAATTAAAATTTAGGTGAATTGATGTTGCAGACGCAGCAACTGGGAGGTGGAGGCAAACTTTTTCAACAAACTGACACTGTGACTGATGTTGATCCTTCGATGGCGGCTCTTCCCATCATTCTGAAGCAGAATTCACCAAGCGTTGGATTGTTCACCCACTAATAGGGAACGTGAGCTGGGTTTAGACCGTCGTGAGACAGGTTAGCTTTACCCTACTGATGATGTGCTGTTGCTCTGCCACCACTGGTGTGTGAGAATGGGTAATCAAGAAACACAGTGTAAAGCACTTTGTAGAACGTAGCTCAGGTTAAAAATCTGCTTTTATACGTGCGGACCATTTACTATTTACCAAACAGCTCATGCTGAGATGTAATGAGGCATTACTGGGATAAACTGTTTCACCAGAGTCCCCATCAAGGATTATTCTGGCCTGGAAATTGCAGCACTGAGGTTTTGGGACTAACTGTACCATCTCCACCTCAACTGGACCATTCCTCCCCTGGTAAGGTGGAGCACTTCACAGCCTCCATACACCAAAAGATTTAGAGGTCTGCAGCCAGTTTCAACGTGTAGACTGGGTTAAAAATAAAAACATGATCACGGTCACCCTTATCAGAGGTTACCAGAATGAGCTGTTTGAGGGGGATCTAGGTCTGGCCATTTGGTATGAGGTATTACAGTCTTCATCCTTTGGGTGTCTCAAGGTGCAGTGCAGGGCTGTGGCTACGTCAGACCGATGTGTCTCAATCTCTCCAGCCTGCCTAACCAGAATAAGCAGGTCACCATGAACTCCCTGTTCAAGCCCTCATGTGCGAGGGGATTATTTGGTGATGCAGTTACCACTATGAAACATGTTAGTAACTGAGGACGACGCAGGGTATTGGGTAAAGTTTTTGACCTCTGTGCACCCATAAAAACCCTTGTGCTATGTAATGGCTCACAATGTTGACTCCATCCACAGTGGCAGAAAGTACAAGTTCCCTAAGTGCTGTCCAGTTCATTCACCCTCAACGCCCTGATGGGTCAGTTCTGAGTTATGTGCTTTAACTTGCTGCAAAGCCACAGAGTTTCAATAGCGTACTTTTTCCAGCGGCTATGGGAGAAGTGGAAAGGACTTTGGACGACCAAATTTACTTTCTCTTTAGTTACAGGGCAATTCAAATTGTGCCTGATGAGGACATTAATCTTGGTTTCTTTTCTCAATATTTCCTCATTCCAAACAATGTTCTGTTTGGTCTGTCTGGCCATGTGACGAACGCTCACTGACAGATCTACAGGATGCTAATTTTGAAGTATTTATCCAGCTCAAAGAATGTTTTTCAGGTTCACTTCTCAGGGTGTATCCTACGATTACCAGACCCTCCCGTTCAAGCAGCCACTCACACTGAGGGTCTTCAGCAAATGTGTCAAAGCAACCTAAACCGAGTCTCTGAGTGCTTGCATATTTGGACAGTTTTCTAATATGCGTTCCCAGCGGGAAACAAGCGGGGAGGGACACTCAGGCGCTGTTACACAGCCTCTCTGGCCTGGGTTTAAGTATCCATCATATCAAGTGCATTCCATTTCCCACTCAGAATATAGCATATTTAGGTCTGGCAGTCACACTCGGACGTGGAGGCTGTTTTGGTGGCATATGAGTGTCATGGACTGCAGCTGTGAGCACATTCCATCATAAGTTTGGCTGCTTCCTGTTCCTTGGAGGATTCTCTGAGCAGCTATTATAAACTTTATTAGATTCGATGTGACTGTGCCTTCATTGGCATCATCAGTGTTGGCTCTAACTTATGCTGTAGCCTCCGGGGTGGGCATGTGGGGTCCACCCGCCGGTTTAGGTTGTCTTTGGGCTTCGGTGCATGCAATCTGGGAGTGGGCTGTATCTCCTATCGTGAAATACTGAGTGAGGTTTGAGAGAAAACGTAACCCCAGTCGGTTTTCTGAAAGTTGAATGACGTAAGTCTCCACACTTCCCTGATCGTAGCAGCTTGTAAAAGAAATGTGTTGGCAGTGACCGGTGCAGGCCCCCTGTCGCCCAAAATGACTGGTTTGACTTTGGACAAACACGGATGTAGTGGAACTTCTGGGATTGGTCAAGCCAGACGGCACTTTCCATAGCGAGATACCTTACTCAGTTTTCAGGGAACCAGGGTTACCATAGTAACCAAACATTTCCTTTGTTCAAAGAAGGACCTACTAGATCGGTACTCCACACATGGGACGACTTTTATTATCCAGATATGAAATACGTTTTAGCTGAGTAGGCAGGTTAGTGGAAGGTTAATGGAAACATTTAAACTAATGATGCTTTTATGTTAAGACCTGACGTGGAGTGTGGCGCCCCCTGCTGAGTCATCTTAAAACCAATGACTAATACAATTTAATGTCATTCTTTCTGACATTTGCCCTACTTAACTGGATAAGATAACAGTTGGACTGTAACTCATTTATATTTTGTTTTCCTTTGGGGGAAAAAAAAAAGTATGGATATGAATGCAATTCATTTTCTGGTTTATTTGCTTAAATTATTATTTTAACAGTTGCTTCTGATCTTTAAATGTAACAGTGAGGTTTTGAAACTGTAAAATATATCTTAAAAGGTAGGAAAACATGAAAAAAAACACTTACTGCTGGTCCTTCTTGATGTGACAGACGTAGTGGCCACACATGGTACTCGTCCCCATGTGACTGATAAAAGCAAACAGCTCGTATTCTGGAAAAAAATGAGAACATATCACTGCAATTGCAATTCTAAATTATGTAGGACATATATAATGTGAAACCAAATTTTGATGACAGGAGGAACATAAGACCTTAAAAAGAAGATGGTACGCTCTACTCTTTGTCTTTCTGATCACCTCTTAATTTTTAGTTTTTTGTTGCGTAGAGGAATTTGCTGAGTCAGGAAAAACCTTGCCTGGACCTATTTGCAAGCGGAATTTGTGAGGACACATTCTGATTTCATTCTGAATGCCTCCTGTCTCAGCTCTCCCCTAAAGACTTACTGCCCGGTCCGTCTCTGACACGAGGTCCAGGTGGAGGCTCCCTGCCGCCCTCACTTTCTGCAGCTGAGCGTCCTCCTTCAGATACATCCATAGACTCCAGGTCGTCCAGATGAGAGAAGATCCAGTCCACTGCCCGATCCAGGACGTTACTCTGTGTAACAATAATATAAACATCAACAGGTGGAAGATTTGGTGGTTAAATACACATTTTTGGAGAAGACTCTTGATAAACATAATCACAACATTTTACTAGTTAGAGGGCAAAAACACACTTGTGCCTTCTTTTTAGAGAAAGGCCATCAGAAAATAAGAACAGTGCAAAACAAATACTTTGAACACACTATGTTGTGGTAATTGCATGTATCTTTACTAAGCTGTTATAGGAGCACTAATAGAGGATCTGTTGTACCTCTAGGATTTTTGTGGTTGTGACAAAATAGTTCATATTGGCTACTTTCAGAAAACTCATTTGTTAGCAGATTGCTTTTAGACAGATGAGCTAGTTATGTAAATAGCTTCAGGTGGCACTTTGGCTAAACTTCAAACCTTCCACCACTGATGATCGAGGTAAGCAAAGGCTTTTTTCTGTACTGCCATACCCTCATTAGCTGCAGCACTAGTCTTGTGCTGACTTAGAATAAATGCTTTCATATTGTGTCTGTGCTCTCTATCTGCTTATTACAGAAACAATACTGTGGGGAACATCTGTACCGGGATATATTATTCCAAACACGTGGCTTCTTATAGAAGTGAACATTAAGATTTTAGATGTTTTACGAAAGCATTACAATGCAACTTAGCTTAATCTAACTTAACATAAAATCCTGCGACACTCTGACTGGAGGGCTACATTACTGTCTAAATTAAAAGGGGATATATGTGCTCGTACTAACAGTTCTACTTTTAGACTTGTGGCCTGTGGTCAAATCTCCATTTCTAAATGGACGTAATTTGATTCTAACCGTTGCTCGAAGTGCTTTGGTTGCCTGGTCTCGGCTGAAGCCCATGGAGACAATGGTTGCCAGGTGCTCCTCACACAGGCTCTCTGTGGGTGTGGTCCCGGCGCCAGAACTGCAGCCTGGCAACACCAGGGGGGCTGAAAAGTCTGCAGCCGACCAGAGGAGGAAAACAGGAAGACTGAGCACAGTGGCCAAACAGACTGAGGATTTTGCTGTCAAGTAAATTCCAGCTGGCCTACACACCTGGATCATCCATATGGCCCATGATCCAGTTCATGGCAGCATCGATTCCAGTGTTCCCAGTGTAGTAGACCGCTTTCCTGCAGGCCTCCAGTGGGAATCCCATTTCACATAACTGGGACACAGTGGAGTCATCGAGGACTGGAGCTGAGTGAGTTGAGAGGGAAAAGTTGAATTACTTGGATGTACTTTGTGAAAATGAATTTAAGGTAGTTTTTCGTTTGTTGTGGAAACGTTTGTGTTTGTGCCCCGAGCACAGTGTTTAATAAGAAAAGCATAAAATAAATAATATAAACTTGAAGTCCTATACTACAAAGAACTGAACAGTTGAGATATGGCTTACTTTGACAGATAAACGAAATCACATAATGCAAAAATAATCAAATAAGGCAACGGAGGGACACATGAAAACAGAACAGGTGGGAAAAAAAGAAATGAAGGAAACAGAAGAAGAAGAAGAAAAGTGCAGAAATGACAGACAGACTGACACAGCAGTGGGGAGTAGAGCGAGTCGTCCTCCTCGTTGCCATGGGAACCCAGGATACCTTTAACCTCCACATCTGGGGTCATGAGTGGGGGCGGGGCCACCTCTGGTAGAAGCTCCTCCCCCGGCTGCTGACCAGTTGCGCGTAGCGAGCTCAGGTCAAGAGTATCAGGAACGTCAATGCTCACATCTGAACAGAGGAAAATCATGCATTATTAGAAACAACGTCTTGTTTCACATGACTAGCTATGGGCATCGTTAAGATTTCGACGGTACGACTATTCTTACAGATACTGCTTATCGATCCGGTACTTTAATAGTGCTTTTTGATATGTTTAGAAACTAAGTAAGAACAAACCTAAAATTGCTTTCTTTACTGTACATAGTATAACATCCTTTTATCGCCCTCTGCAACAGCATTGTTTTTGAAAATAAATCACTATTATATACATAATGTAGAATAAAGGACAGGGCTCCAGATTGCAACCAAAATGGCCACCTTTGCAACTTTTTTGGGGTTTTTTTTGAGAATGTGCGAGTTAAAATTTCAAGTGGTCACACTGATGATCATGAAGCTGTATTAGTGCCGCTGTAACCGTCACAGGAAGCTGCTGTGTTAACCACAGTGGTGGAAAGTAGTACTTTTATATTGCTGTTGTACGGTCGTATTTACGCTTATCAGTGCGGTCTTCTCGTGAAAAACGGAGCGCACCTGCATTCGCTGTTTTTCCGCTCGTAGAAAAAAAATCCCTCGGTTTCATTTCAGATAAATCTGACATTAGAACGTCTTAGTTAACTCTTTTTAAAGTCATTTTGGTCGCACACCTGTCACCACAGATACCAACAGTATCGACCACAGCCTGCAATGCGGGCAGTTTAGATAACATCTGTAAACTCTAGTGTCTAATGATAAGAAAATGTTCAGTAAGTCATACGTTTTGCCTGTGACAGCGTGGGACCATCATGTTGGTCGCACATGTTCTACCAGTGAAAAAGTTAGTCTGGATCCCTGAAGGAAATAAGTTCTTACAGCAACAATCTGTTGAGCCGAAAACTTTACAGACACTAATGTTGTGATCAGAGCACTGTGGACAGAGCGTCACAGATTTTACTCACAAAATAAATTATTATGCATTGTGTGTGTTGTCCAGCATTATAAAAGAATTAAACTTACTGGTAACCACGACAGGCCGGTAACCAATAATTGGAATAATTAGAATGAAACAATATGCAGTAATTGTTATATAATGGGAGCATGTAAGAGCAGGGAAAGTGTCGTTCATAACTAGGCTTCTTCACTAAGAAGCATCACCCTAACTGTGTATTTAAATAACAGAAATGAAATAATGATGGTTCAACATCATGTGAGGCTTCGACGTTCTCTTGTGCTCACCATGAGATCGACTGACTGAGTTTGTCTTCTGCAGTTATGTGTGCTGTTCTTCTGTGTTTTGTTAATCTTTCTTTGTTCTGTCACTTGTATTGAACACTGAGGCCCAGATCTTAAAGCATTGTTAGTTATTAGTGTAGCCTTGAGAGTAGCTAATGCCCTCATTTGTAGTGACGGCTGTGCCCCTTGCTCAGTTTTTGCAGGTTGTGTCTCTGCTAGAGAGACGTGCCCGTCAGTTTACTACAGATTGTTGAAATTAATCTTACTTTAGGACGATGTTACGGAACTCCTGATACTATTAGTGTCAGGCTAAGACACACAAGAAATGTCGCAGTGATAGCCGTAGCCAAGCACAGTCAGCAAAATATGTTCAGACTGCAACATTTATTAATGCTTACAAGTGAATTATTGGTGTCTTTTTTGTGTAACAGGCACACTAGGGATGCTAGTGGACGACTGTGGGGTTCATTACAACATCAGCAACATGTGCTACCTATAGTTTAGCTAACTCTATGTTTGGGCTTAATACTGCTGGCATACAGAACATACCTGGGTTAAAGGGAGGCGAATTATAAACTTGGCACTGTGCACTTCTCTACCTGTATGTGATGAACTTTTGCTAGATGTTTTAACAGATTACTCATGTTTCCGCCCTTGTTGCACTTGTGGCAACGAGCATTGTCTGCGTCAACTCTCCTGAAGTGTAATCACACTTTTGAGTTGTCACTTCCATTGTCACTGCCATCGTCACTTGGAACAAGGACCCTGTGTGCTGCACAGAGCTGAGGCTCTGACAGACAGAACTCTCTTTGGGATTTGGAAAGTGAAAATGCACCATAGATGAATGTCTTCACGTTCTTGTGAATTAGAAAGAGGACTGGTGAGACAAAATGCAAAAAAGAAAGTTCTTCTTAATTACTAAACTACCAATAGCAGGAATGTTAAGGTCGAAGCTTGTCAATCCTTTAAATGTTTCCCATAATTATTTGTGATTCTTTTAAATTTCAGGCACTATTCCTGAAAAAATAAAATACGACAAGTTGTCTTGACATATGGAAAACTAGGCCGGGGCAAAAGATCCAAAAGTTTCCCAGTGGTTCAATGTGCAGAACAAGTTCAGCTTCGTGTGAACAGCCTCCGACACTCACAAAGAATCTGGAAACAACCAGCAATGCTACTGACAATAGGAGACAATTAGCTTCCAGCCTGAAACGTGACACAGCCACAAGTTTTAGGATTCTAAGTGGCCTGCCTTCTTGTGTCTGTATGTGTCAACATTGCAGAAATCCATTAATATCCATTCACAATTGTAATCAGAATCAGAAATACTTCATTGATCCCTAAGGGGAAATTGCTTAATAAATAGTCAAATACATGGAAGCATCAGTTGCTTTCACTTATTCATTAGTAGGCTACTGATGTAGGGAGAGGATTAAAGTTGTTGACTGGAACCATTCGGGGGGGCTTCAGAACATATTCTAAATAAGCACTGCGGCCACGGTATAAAATCTGCTAAATTGCAGCAAACTTGTAGAAGATGCACTGCTGCAGATGCTTCAGGAGTTTTAAAACTCGAGATCATATTGTGGCCTAGTTGGTCTCAGTGAGCAGGTATTCTATTCTTAACTCTGTGAGAAATGCACACATTTGTATACAGCAAGAAAACTATTATATTCCGAATATATCGGAATATAATATCGTTGCAGCATTTAATAATACGTTTTTCTCACCCAGTTTCTTGGGAACCCAGTCAAGGCCAAAGGTGAACTTCTTAATCTGGATAACCAGGTGGTCGGGGAAAGAGGCAAAGCGGGTCGTTCTGTCAGATGACAGAAAAGCTGATGTTAAGAAACGCACTTTAAGATTTGCTGCAGTTATTCACTTTTAGCATGTGCGTGGCTATTTCTCCTCGTACTTGGTAGCAGTAGTCTTGGATTGCACAGCTGAGCTCCAGAAGTCTGTGAGGATCTCTGGTTCACTGAGGGCTGCCATGCAAGCCGTGAAGGGGATTTGTGCACGCACTGTAAGGGCTGAAGAGTCCCCCTCCTCACGCCGGCGCTCTGCCTCCTGAAGCTCTTCTATGATTTTAAAAAAGAAATTAAAATGTTCATTTACACATACTTAAAATGGGCACAACAAGAACTGTACACATAAAGATCAATCATGAAGTGGGCTCGTTATTTAGTTTTTCAAAGTTCCTGGTACATTCCTGCCAACTGCAGTATGTTCATGATCTAAATTATGCTACACTTAGGAACAAGTCAGGCCTTATGTCTGTGAGGGTACATGTGACATAAACTAAATTAAATTAAATTCAAATTACTTTATTTATCCCCTAGGGGCGATTCAAACATCATCATCCACTCAAATCCATGAGGGTCTATGAGCGTACATACATTAGGCCCCATATTCCACAGTGAGAACAGCTCGTATGACTGATCATGTGTAGAACTACAAACTAAATTAGACATTGAAGCTCATCCTCACCTGTGTTGGTAGCCTGGTCCATGGGCACGGGCAGCTGGACAATATAATCCACCCGCTGTGTGTACTTGGCTTTCTGTGATTGCTGACACACAATCCTCTCTTCCACCAAAAATCTGAATGCTTCAGACGGGTTGGCCCCAGAGCGACAGTTTCTCTGTGAGAGAAAAGTAACATTGATACGAAGGGAAGAGGACTGAGGATACTACAAGAAAAACAGAAGCGAGTAAGAGAGGCAGAATACAAGATTCACTTTTACCTCCACCATGTTTATGAAGTGCAATAAAAACTCCTGAGCATCCTGTTGCCGATTGGTGGAGAACTCTGGGTGGCCCCGTCCCACAAGTGCTTTGAACATTCGTGGTGCTATTCCAATTTGGTCTCCCTGTAAGAAAGCATGAATAGCAGGATATTAGGCAGGCTATATTTTTCTCATTTTCATTTCTGAGAGTAAATCCCATCCGTGTATATCTAAATGAAACAATGGATATCTGTTAAAACTTAGCATTCTAAATCCACTGCCACTGATTGCTTCTTCTTACTCTGGGTTCAGATGCACCGTTTTCATCTCCAGCGTCTGGTGCTGGTTTGGAATACTCTCCCGACAGCAGACCGTAACCAAGCTTGGCTCTGTGATAAACAAACAAAGCTGACGTCACTGCACATCCAACAAGTATAGTAGAGTATCACTCAGGAGGGGGGTTTGGAGATAGGCCCAGATGTATTTTTGACTTCAAACAACAGGGAGGAATGCCTGATCATGGCGGGGACTAAGTCATGCGTGGTGAGAATAAAAACATTTTTTGTATGCTACAACAAAAGAAGAGATGGTTTAGATCACACACACTTTACCTATGAGAGATTAGTGTAAATGAAGCAACAGCAATGCACTGCTTCTCACATCTGACTGTATAAAGTGTTACGGTGTATAAGTAGTGCAGTATGTTTGCTTTTACAAGAATAGGCTCAGTCAGTTTAAAGAAGACGTAGTAGCAGCAAAGCTACATTTATTCTGCATAGAGCTCAAATGACCTCAATATAGGTCTGTTTCACGTGATTCGATTCAGAAAGATCGTCCACATTAAAGGAGAAATGTCGTAATTGATCATGTCGGTGTCTAACTCACATTTGGGTTTTGAAGTCTTGGGTTGGATCACTTGGCGCTTCATCAATTATTTTGTCGATGTTAGACACATACCTGCAAGGCAAGGAGACAAAAACATAAAACTAATTCTTTGTATTCATTAAAATTAAACGTTGTATCGTGTGAAAAGTGTTGCTTTTTTTTCGAATGCATCATTATTTTTTTTCTACTGCTGTAATCATCAATGTGAAAGCAGTATTTCCTTTCCAGTCTGCCACAAGAAATAACACCTGGTGGCGACAGTAGGATTGAGGCTGTAAAAAAAAAAACAAAAAAACACAAGGATAAACAAGAGGTCACTCACTTGCTCTGGAAGTCTGGAACAGTGAAGAGCACTTGCATGACAGAATTGAGGTAGCAGCTGTTTCCCAGGTTCTTCATGCCCGTCAAGCCAGGGCCAAAAAGAGGCCGCAGAGTGGTCCCCGACTCCTGGATTACCTCCCACTCTCCCACACGTTGGTTCACAGCAATCTCCAACTCTGTCATCGTCCGCTCAGTCTGAGATCACAGAAGTCAAAGGGACAGAGGCTGAATGATGTGAGGTGCAAGCAAATTAATTTCTTGGCAATGGCGGTAAAATAAAAAGGCAAGTTTTGAAAATGATAAGAAAATTTTGCCAGAATTTAGTAATGACAGCAGTTGAATGAGCAATAAACTACAAAATACACTATGGCATTACTAAGTTCGGCAGTCTGTCTAGTCCAGGGGTGTCCAATCCTGGTCCTTGAGGGCCACAGTCCTGCATGTTTTAGATGTTTCCCTCTTCCAACACACCTGATTCAAATGATCAGCTCATCATCAAGCTCTGCAGAAGCCTGATAACGATCCTGATCATTTGAATCAGGTGTGTTGGAAGAGGGAAACATCTAGAACATGCTGGATAGGGGCTCTCGAGGACCAGGATTGGGCGCCCCTGATCTAAAACATGCAGTATTGTGGCCCTCGATGACCAGGATTGGACACCCCTGATCTAGTCCTTCACTGCAGAGCAGAGCCCTCCATAACTGTGTGGATGTCTGCCAAGAGGAAAAAAACAATATCTTGGACTAAATTTGCAATACTGTAATAGTAAATATGAATGCTGATCAACACTTCTGTCAACAACAGCTTGATTTGATGCTCAACATTAAAACTGGGAAGAAAACTGACAGATCCAGTACTTGCGATGGTTAATACATGAACAACAAAATTACATGTACAAAGTCAGTTGGCACTAAAATCACCAGAAACACAAAACTTACCTTCTCCATGGTCATCATGTCGATGCCAAAGTGAGATAGGTGCTCAGGTAACTTGGAATCCAGCACCATGTCATCCTCATCATAGGAATAGACATCTGGAAAAACAAATCAGTGTTGGCAGTTAAGGGCAATGGCACTAAGCTTCAGATAAATGAACACAGTCTAGACAGTTTAACAGTGTTCAATAGAGACTCCACAGATGAGGCCCTTAATATTTAACTCCTTCTTCTGGCATTGATTGAACCCCTAAAATAGTATCGCTTGTCATCGAAATTGCAAATTAAGAAGTTTTTCTAATATAAATATCGTTTTATGCTTAAAATGACTTAAACTTAACTCTACAACTTCACCTCATTCAAAGCCCTTTCAGACACAGAACACTGCTGGTTTCATAAAGCTGTTAAAGTGCAGGAATGTATTCATTAAGACATAAGTCACTTTTCCTTTCATGTTCCTTACAGTCTCATGCAGAGAAACCCCCCCACAGAGCCAGAGAAAGGGGCAGTCCACATGTGATATTTGTCATTCACGTGATATTAGACAAAACACCAAGTCATGTATAATGCATATTAATGCAATAACAGACTAAATCTAAACTAAAAGCACCTCATCAAAGTGTCCAATAAACTAACAGCGCACGTTATCTCTGGATTATCAAACAGTGAAGTTGAAAGCTCAGGACTTAACCTAATGATTGCAGTTTAACCAAATATTTACCTATAGCTGATAAACTGTGACTCTTCTCTTATGAAATCAATCACAGACACAGAATGCAATCAATCCTTTCGCCATGTTGGGGATCATTTTTGGTCGAAACTAATTACTGAAGGTAAAGCTGTTGCTTCATGCAAAAATGTTTGCAGCTTTCGCGCTCTCTCTTTGGAGACACTTGTTGATTCTACCGATGTCTGATGTGCCAGATATGCAATAAACTTTTTGAAAAAAAACAGTCCGTATCAGCTGAAAACTAAACTGCTATTCTGTGTGTGGCAACTCCCCAGTCTGATGTAAAACATGCAGGCCTCCACAGTGTGACTTGCCATCGGATCCTGGCCCAGACTGATCCACTGTCCGTGCTCTCACAGGGATCATTTAGAATTCTAAACATTTAATGCAGTTACTGGTGCTGCTGTTCCACTTCTAGTTCTCTCTCTTTGCAGACAGACATATGAACCTCGGTGCAGGTATGAAAAAATCCTGAAGGAATACTTCTATACAGCTGGAAGCAACAAACTTCAGCTTGTCTTGTGGGTGAAAGAAACTGAGATTACATTTGTTATTGGTGAGCATCATTCTAAGGTGTTAGTACCCGTTTTAAATCAGAGTAAAGTTATATTTTTAAGGACATGCCATTTCATTTCAGCCTAAAAGATTTGAAATACAGAGGAAGGTGAGTGAGAAAGGCATGTTGTGATTTCTGGTACACAAAATGTGTTTTTGACTTTAAGTGTTGTTTTTGGATGATTGTTGGTGATGATTATGGGCTTTTCCTAAATCACTTCACACAACCTGAAGTCCTGGTGCTTATGTGACCATTTAGTAAAGACTTGTGCTGTGTTGAAAGTAATAGTGAAATGTTACTATGGCCGACCTAACAAGAATGCCAGTGTACCGTTTACGGAAATGTGACCAAGGTGGGAATTGAGACATGAAGCCGACATGTTCATTTGCCACCAGATTAATGGAATCAAGTGCATGTCTGAAAGGGGCTTTGGTATGCAGAGATCTAGTTTCCCCTCCTCTTTCTATACCTAACCACCCAACCAGCTCACCGACAGCTATGCTCAAACACTGTAAATCTACTCAATGCTACACAATGGCAAGTAGTAATATTAGAGTACTTCAGCCATACATGTCAAACTGGAAACCAATTCAGAAGAAAAATGATGATAGAGAAGTTGATAGGATTGGTTCTCTCAGTTTTATATATGAAAAAAAATCATTATGTCTTCTGCTTACCTGCGCCATCAGGAGTGATGGTGCCAAGTTTGACAGCAAGTGGGTATCCTGTCTCCTGGAAGTGGAGAAGGGCATGGTTGTTGCCTCCAGTGCCATCAAAATACCTGCGACCGCAGAGCACTTTGCCGTCCGTCAGGTTCATCCAAAGATTCTCCTGGAGGTCACACACCTCACACCTCCAGCCACTAGGATGGAGGAAAGAAAACTAAATTCTCCAATACACATGTTTTCATATGAATATTAGTTGTACTGCCTTTAAGGATCTAATAACTTTTGCATGATAAAACTGAACAACTTTCTCTATCCTGAATGTTGGAGACACAACAGAATTGCTGAATTTATACAATGCTGAATCAGCAGACCTTAAATGCAATAGCATTATTAACTGCATATTTTCTTCAGTAAATGCACCACTGAAAATTCTAGAGGATATAAAGTATGCAGAAACCTGTCGCATGCTCTTTTATCAACTTTGAAGAGCGCATGGGAACTGCTGTGTTTCTAATATATAAGGAGTTGCATGGTAGGTTAATAAATGGACAGCTGTCACCTCACCTGGGAGGGATCTTGACTCCGTTGTCCAGCTGTTTTAGGTCAACTGCATGCCTTGACTCCTGTCTCACCTCTCCATCCCACTGCTGAACTTGCAGGGTATGAGACACTGAGTCGGCTGCCATGATACCCGCCATAGACAGAGACACCTGAAGGGACAGCAGATGAGGGAAAAAAATTAGACCCAAGAGCTCATGATGAAACTTCTCAACTACGCAATCACTAAAGTTTATCCATATGTAACTGTGTATCCTTATTTGCATGCCACCCAATGTTCTAGTATTTTAAGAATATATCTAGAATATACTGGAATAAGACTAACTTGTCAAAAACCTGTGGAGCTTAACCACGTTTGTAGCAAGCCTCTGTGTGATGTCCTTGTATCAATGAGAGCAATCACTACAATGTTGTTGTATCATGACATTTGGTACTAGGAGGCTGTAAAAAAGTCAGTTGTTGTATTGTTAGGTAGCATGTTGCCACTGTGATAACCCTCACAGAGCCTTAACAGAACAGTATTTCTCTTGCCAGGAAAGACACAAGATATCTCACCCGCTCTCTCACGACATCAGGCATGGCACCAAGATCGTCTGATGTCACTTCCTGTCTGTCAGGTAAAATTACCACCTTTACATCCTCCTCATATTGCTGCTGATCCACATCAAAACCTCCTTCAATCCCTGAACAAACAGAAACAACAACAGAGGCAGACACATGTTAATTTCAAATGAGGTCAACTGTATTATCAATGTTTATATAAATACTCCCTCATGCACCCACCTATAGCCAATCTGGTCGGCTTCTTCTTGGGTGGGTGTCCAGAGCCAGAGTTATTGTCATCTTCCTTCTGTAAGAATAACACAGGACATCAGCGGTCACTGAGATTAAGTCAATGGACATAAGAAGAAATGGTGCTGATTGTGTCAAACATAATTTTAATACAAGTTCATGCTGGATGTAAAAATGCTGACTGTTCTATAAAAAAAATACATAAATCATAAAGTAGAAGAAAGAGTTCACCTTAGCTTTACAGGTCCGGGTGATGTGTAAGTAAGCCCTCTGACCAGACCGAGCATGGTGTCTGTCCACATACTGACTCCCAAACCCCAAGAAACTGTTCATGCATACAAACAGGCCTCCTTCACTCTCCTGTAAAGAAAGCAGGACATCCGTGTTAATCGTTACAAGCCGTTATCTGTCTCTCAACCAGCACAATCCTGGCAAATTAAAGTTGGCGGCAACATATGGGTCCTAACCATGTCATAGCATCAGTTACTATAATCTAGGCAACTAGCTCTCCTGTCAGCCTGCTAATGGTAATCAACAACACTGGTTTAATGTTGTCGAAATTTATGTTTTAAGTTTAATCTGTCGAGACTGAAATGTTATGGGTTAAGTTACGCTCAAATCACCAATAGCCTTGCCAGAGTTGTGACTACTCAGGACTGAATTACCTTGCTTGCGATTTGACAGCATAACCACCATAGCTAGCTAGCCAACTAGAGCAGCTAAGTTTCCATTACAGTGCAATATTAGCCTAGCTTGGCGCTAGCTTGCTAGTTAGTTGAAGCAGGAAAATCCAGTAAACGAGTGCGTTTAAATGGGACAGCGCTGACAAAACGATACGTTAGACTAAAGCAAGAGGCAGGCTAAGGAAATAGCAAAAAATAAAATAGCAATTCTTGCTAGGTGACGATTTAATTCACGAAGGAAAGATGTCTCACCGGCGAGGAAAATGACAAGGCGCATTCGTCTTTGTGGACACGGTCCCCGGGCTTGGGAACCCGAATTGTAGACAAAACTGACATCAAAACCTCACCAACATCCGCCATGACGAGCTCTCTAGTTCCGCCTTTCAGTTGGACACTTGCTCTCCTGAGTTTGGACACCCAGCCTTTTGATTCCTAGGCTCGGAAGAGCGCCCGTTGTCTAACCCTTCTTCGGCTGTCTGTGTTTGGCTGAATGAATCATGAGATGCTGCTCTGTGTTGAGTGAAGGCCGAATGAACTCAGCTGCCCGCACGCCTTGTGGCTCCGGCTCGTTACCGTAATCCACAGCATACCGGCGCAGGTGGAGATTTTTACACAGCGCCGTCTGTGGAGTTTTACAATGCGGTAATATTAGATTCAAAATCCACCACTCCTGAGTCACAGATTGAAATTGTGTTTTTGCGTAAGGAATAAATAAAAATTGGTAGGTGTAATTCATGTGTTCACCAGACAATGGATAATAGATTACCACAGGAAAAGTAAATCGTTTGGTAATGTATAACATGGCCTGTAGTACCGCACCACAGACTGAGCACACCTGTGGCATTGTTGGCCTACCTGAGACTTACCGCTCAGAACATGTTGTGTCATGTAATCTCGATGCTTTTGCAGCTTTATGATTTTCAGGTTAAAAAAAAAAACGTTTGTAGAATAGCATTTTAATAACTTAAGGCATCATTTTAGCATTATAATTGATCATATTTAAACAATGAACAGTTTTATTTTCTTTAGAAAAGAATCAAAGCATCCATCTCTATTGATTCCACAAACATTTTCTGACAAAAAATCTGGGTAGACATTTCTGCCACAAACAACTGAATTTGAATAATTTATATTTGAATTATGTATTGCACAAATCGAATATTTGAGGTTAAAAACTGAATTTGAATCATATAAATTAAATTTGTATTCATTGAATTGAAACTGCACTCCAATAAACTTGAAACTGAAAGTAAGCAAAGTTAAGTTTATGTTCTGTAAGCTAATCAGCATGCTTTTGGATGTTTGGTTTCCTCCCTGTGTTTTGACTCATCATGACTGAAATTACTTTTGTATCAGCTTCTGTGATAAAAGCTTTCCTCTTTGTTTTTGTAACCTGGCTTTTGTATCTGCCTCTGGGACCTCTTCTGACTCCTCCATCACAGTGCCATGTCCCATGACGACACACTGTGCTAATATGCTAAGTGTTTTGGCAGAGTCTCTTTCCATCCAACCATCCATCCATTATCTATACGCTGCTTAATCCTCATTATAGTCGCAGGGGGCTGGAGTCTATCCCAGCTGGTGAAGGCAGGGGACACCCTGGACAGGTCACCAGTCTATCACAGGGCTACACTTAGAGATAGACAACCAAGCACACTCACATTCACACCTACAGACAACTTAGAATCACCAATTAACCTCAACATGTTTGTGGACTGTTGGAGGAAGCTGGAGAACCCGGAGAGAACCAACGCTGCACGGGGAGAACATGCAAACTCCAAGCAGAAAGATCCCAGGTGTCCTAACTGGGGATCTTCTTGCTGTGAGGTGACAGTGTTAACCACCGAGACACCTTGCAGCCCTCTCTTTGCATTAAAACAAAACATTTTCAATTGTAAATGTATTTTCATGGACAGTACCATAGTTTTCCATTTACAGTGTTAAGGGGCAAAATTAACAGTAAAAATTGTTCTCTGCCTACCAACATATGCATTCACCCAGCACCACAAATGGAGACCTTCATGAACAATAGGACATATTACATTATATTATGCAATGAAGGACCCATGTGGTGAAAATCTGTTGTTATTGTATTTTATGATTGTCATAAGCTTTGGTGTGTAAAGTGAAAGCTGTTAAGACATGAAACATGTTAATTTCTGCCATTCCTCAAGGGCCACTTACAACTAGGTAGCTTTCCAGTTTTACAAGCCATTAAAAGTTTCACTTAAGTGCTACATACCGCTTGACAAACCAAAAGTATTTAAGCCTAGACTTTGTATAATCCTGTCCCCTAACTGCCGGCTGCTTGAAAGGTGAGCCATTCAGAATGAGCAGCTATTTACAGTCTGCCAAGATTGTTTACTTCCCAGATGACATTTATGATTAATCCAAAATGTCTCAGCCACGAGAAATGTCAAGAGACATTCAGAGAGGCTGGAAACTTTAAGACTGATTTGAAACCAGTAAACAAGGATGAAGTGGGTCATTGTCTTTTCAAGTCACCTGCTCTCTTCAGTGCAACTTAAAATCAGCTGTGTGTTACATCTGTTTGCTTGTCTCCTGCCAATTGCCTGAACATACACTACATTTTAATACAGCTGAAATCCCAGTATAGCTGTTCTTGTTTATGGAATGCGAATGAAACGCAGCCCAATAAGACCACGCGTTAACCAGTGTTCCAGTTTAACAGGTTTTCTTACAGTTCAATCAAATGAAACTGTTTTGATCCTCTTGATAAGTACATTTGTGTTTTGCCCTGCAGGTTTTGTTTTGTTGTTGATGATAATGACACAGATTTGCACCATCGATTAATTGATGATGGTTAAGTTTTTTATGTTAGCACTTCATTATTTAGTGACACTTCATCACCATAATAACCAAAATACTACCACTTTAATGTACAGACACCAGATATTTAGTAATCTTAACTGTTAAACAACAACAACAACAAAAAACAACTAAAACAAATCAATACAAAAAAAAAAATCTACATCATGTATATTATATGATTTCTTTCAAATTGACAGTTTTCAACTAATCTCTATATTACAAAAACATTGTAAGATTAAATTATAGTTTTTGGTTTATGTGTAGAATACCAAGATTGTCACTGGTCTAATTTGTCCACCCCTTTGAAAAATATCCTGAAGCGCCACTGAGAGGAATGAAAAAACTGACACAACAACCAAAAGCACCATCTGCAAGAAGAAAGTAGCTCTAGTATGGAATGAGTGCAAGCGCTTAATACAGCAAGGAATAACAAAGCCAAAAGAATAGGATAAGGGAGGCAAAGGCAGGTTTTATTTTTCAATACATTTAAACCGGGGTGGGGGTGGGGGTAGTGTGGTCATAACTAGGCTGAGGATTGTGGGCTGGTAATGTATGGCAAGCACCTGGACGAGAAAATGAATCTGTGGAGATGCAGAAACCATGCCCTAACATAGTGCACCTATCTAACCATCACACAGAGACAAGCGTCATGAAAGCAGAACTGTCAGAAACACAGATTATTCAACATGAAACGTCTTACAACAAAATCTGTAATTGAATGTCTCCACTGTACTGGCCTACGAGGTGTGTCAGAAAAGTTCTAGGACTGCTGTCCCAAAAGATATATTTCACACCCAAACTACAAACTACCAGTTTTCCCCTTCAAACGATCAACCAGCACATCTACAGAGAGATCTAGTGTGTGAGAAGAGGCGAGAGATGAGGCAGGGCAAGTAGTTTTCTTTTTTTGTGTGCTCTTTTTCATGTATTTGTGTAATATATATATATATATATAATTAAACTTAATTCAGTTTGTACATTCAAGTCAGGGTGCATTCAATCAATATTAGTCCAGTGTATTACTATTGGTAGAAGGCTGTATGAGCAGTACAACAGACAAGTATGATATAAAGACAAAACAAAAGAAGAAAACAGAACAGAAGGGGGACTACTTCGAAGCAGTTTGTACTTTGGATTTGAAATATATCTTTTGTGACACTGGTCCTGAAACTTTTCTGATACACCTCGTCTTCATAAGGATTTCGCTTTTTATAGGAGTTCTACAAATGACCTACAGGCGGCAGTAATACGCCTTTGTTGTTTGTAATCTGCTGCAAATGTCACCAGAAGAAGAAGAAGCATTACAAGTTGAAGAAGACGCAGAAGAAGAAACAGCTCTGTGTGTGTCGTCATAAAGTGGGCGGGGCTGGAGGTCCAGGCAGCTCTCTAAGCGCTTGCTCAGCTTTCACCTGAGACTCGCAGTCGTTGTCGGTCGTGTTTGCTGTGCAGGAACAAGTATGCTCCGTACTGTGATTTCTCGGGTGTCTCCCCTGCTGAGTCGAGTCTCGGCCTGTCACTACTCTGCGGCCGCCATACCAGCGCCCAACACTCAGCCCGAGGTCCACTACAACAAGGTAGGGTCAGCCAGAAGGCTCCTCCGTGACACTGGACATCGGCCAACTGCGTAGTCAACAAGTGTCTCCTGTTACTTTACCAAACCGCAACGAAGCTACTATAAAAGGGTGTTCGTGAGAGTTTAAACCTGCAACTATCAGGTGTGTTGCATTTGTTAAATTGCTGCTTCACGGTTTCCCTGCGCTTGGAAAACGTGCCTTTATAAGGGCCGAGGTTCAACTAAGTCCAACTAATGTAAACACGTGCTGCTGTTTGCTGCAGAGCTCTGCTGAGAGGCTAGCACTAGTGAGTTAAAAGAGCATTTTAGAAAGATACCTGCAGCAGTCTGTTAGTGAAAAATCTGTGACATAGCAAAATGTGACTGTGCAGGTTATGTAACCTTAATCATTAACTATGTGTACTGTCAATAATTAACTCTATGCAGCATTGATTATTAACACTGACTACTTTGGGTTTTTTTTTTGGACATATACTTATAGTCTTCCTATGTCTGAACTTAAGTCTTCTTCCTCATTTCCTCAACATCCAGGCCTGTAAGAAGAAGCAGGGTTTGAGATTATCAGGTTAACTTCAGGTTTAACTCTGGCTTTTCGGTACGACAGTGGTTCACTAATTATCAGAAAGTTTAGTCTCAAAAAAGCTGAGTTTCAATGATTCAAAGTAGTATTGCTCATGTATTTCACAATTTCTAGTTGGTTCTTGAAGTTTGGGTTCAGACTCTGTCACACTGGGCCACACACCCGGGTCATTAAGGAAAAGTAATCATGAGCGGATCCACAGAGTTCGATTCTTTCTGGCTGATTAACACCTGCGGTATATAAACACACAGGATCCGTCTCCTCCTCTTGTCAAAGAGTCCACAATCTCCTGAGTATGGTTGCTGCTGGTGAAGCCACAGTATGGAGGTCTCTGTCCAGGGCTGAAGGATCATTACAGTTTTTGTAGTAAGTTAAGTTTGACAGATGATTTTAAGAAGTGAGGTGAGCTGTTGAAGCTGTTCTGATGAGGTGACAGTTAAGGAAAGCCGTCTGACCTGTTATTATATTAGTTTTGTTGTGCCATATGACCTCAGTTTAAAAATGAATTTAAACAGATAGTGGGAAGAGATCTCTTAATTTTATTGTAGTGGTTTATTACAAATTACTTGTCTGCAATATGAAAACGATTGCAAAAGTGTAGGTAGAAAAAGTGGAACTGAATTTGAAATAAAGCAGAGGAAGCTGAAGTTGGTCAGGAGCTCCAGAGCAGCAACTAGACATCACTTCAGGTGTGAAGCTTCCCAGTTAACTGAAGCGCATTGTGGAGATTCTTTTTCTTTCCCTCTGTGATTACAGGGCCTGCCCTCAGATTCACAATTCAGCACTACCCAGTGATATGGAGGACTCATCCCATGTGTAGAACTCATTCACTCTTTCTCCAGAGCTTTGTCTTAATATTGTAGTATATTTCTGCAGTATTTTATAAATAAACAACTGATGAAAAGAAGTACGACGTCTAAAATGCTACACTACAAAGCTGCAATAGCTTTAAAATATTTATAAAATGTTTAGTTTAACTTGGAAATGAATAAATCAGTACTGACAGAATAATAATTAACATGTAATTTGCTTTTCTTATGTATCCTTATCCTGCCTGTCCTCTCCCTTTGCTGATAAACTGCACTTTATTCTTATTGGTATCAACTGTGGGTTTGGTGACGAGCACATTTTCTGTTTTCAGCAATGACTGTTATCAGCTGTCCCAGGAGAGCATGACAAAAACAAGTTATGTAATGGTGGTTTTCTTTCACAGCAGAAAACAGAACTAATGTAAGGCAAAGGTCTTGAGGCTGAGCCAGAAACACTTTTACATACTGTATGTGGGTGTTCTGCTATACATGCATCATTTATTATTACCTTTAACATATTTTATTTTATATCTCTATTTCAGTTTCAAGATAAGAGGGAAAAAATGCTCGGCGTTGAGCAAGAACTGCTGCAACAGACTGCTACTTAAGCAGTACTGGAAGTTAATTTATGAATATTTTCCTTATTTTACTAGTCTGTAGTGTGCTCTGTGTGTAATGGATGTAACTTAATGTGACAAACTCCAGAGTATCTCATTATCAAATGGAATATTTTATGCTGGTGTTACTATAGACCAGTTTTGTTTTCCAGATATGTCCATGACATTTATTGCTTTTCTTGGCCTCTGTTTAGGAAGTTGAAGCTTGATGCCATATCTTGTCTAAAATGAGGTAAACGATGAGTAACATGATCCATTCAGATACTAGCTCATACATTTTCACTTTCTCACCTCACATCTTAATTTCTGCGTGTGCACTTTGTAAACATCATTTGGTTTCATCTTGGAAATACCAGGATTTGACTTTTTTTGTTGTTTATTTAGAGTTGAGTACTATCAGCCCTTTACAGGAAGCTGAAGGAAAGTCAAGGCTTTTGTTTTTACACTCATCAGATTACAGTCATGTTAAAAGTCAGATGACTTTCCTTTGATCGTTTCTCATCTGAACTCTTTGAACATCTCAGCAGAACCAATGTCTGTACAATACTGACTTTTACATTTCAGTCTAAGCACAGCAGAATGATTTCTTGAGGCAGATGAAGTTTTAAATAATCTATTTTAAATAAAAAACTCTGCCAGCTACCGGTCTCCTGCTTTTTTCCTCATAAATTACATTACTCTGCTTCTTGTCTTAGTTAGCAGGTTAATAAATGATTAGCTTATAAACTTATATAATTTACTAGAAAAGCTGTAATGATCCTTTAGTCGTGGGGGAGGAGGAGACACATTGTCTGTGTTTATATACTTTTAGTGCTGATTAAGCTCTGTAGATCTGCTCATGATTACTTTTTCTCAATTACCAGAATGTGTGGCACAAGTTTGACAGAATCCGAATCATAACTTTAAGATTGAATTTGTATTGTGAAAACTGAACGTAGAGGTGATTTATTTATTTATTTTTTTTTTGGTGAGGATAAAATGCAAGAATTTCATTGCAGATTGTTTTGGTTTCAAGTTTGCTCAGTTTACTATATGTAAATTGTACTACATAAAGTAAACATTTTTATTAAAATTTTTAAGTCGATCAATGCAAAATCTTATGTAAATGATTCAAAATTAGTTTCTGCTGGTACAAAGTTCTGCTCATAAAGGTGCATCACCATGGAGCTGCTGAATGCTAAACAGCTCACCTAACCTATAAAAGCACCACCTACCAACCAGTCCCTTCAATCCAGAAAAGGGCATCAGCATTCTAGGAAGGCCCAGCGGAGCTTTGTAAGTAGATATTGAGTTTATAGAACTGCAAGTGGTTTCAGAGCCATTTCATTGCCTTTGTAGAGCCATATAATCCTAAAACAGAAACTGATTAAAACACTAAAGCTTTGCTGTCATTGACCTTCTGCAATTTGCAAAAATTTTGCCTCCTTATCCGTTTGAATGATGTTTTTTACATGCTCCTAAAATCGTTAGAACACCGGCAGTGCGAGTTTATCCAGTGTTTCCTACTCATACTGCTGAAAGCGAGCCTGTACAGGGTGAAAATTATCAGCGCTGAGATCTAGCAGGACACGCAGAGACACGAGTCCATTGTCTGATGCTATGAAAAGGTCATGAGTGACTGGCACCAGTGCTGTTTTTGTGCTATGATTCTATGGACTCTAAATAATGTTTACATAATTGACTTGACTTGACTTGAACATCTTTGTGAAGGGTTTTAGAAATAAGTCAACAAGTGGTTACAGCATTTATTTAATTACAACAACCTCTAAAGTCTGCAATATGTAGCCTGTTAGTGAAGACTGATCTGATCTAATGGCTTTGTTTCTGTGTATATGACAAAATTAAAAAAACAACAACAACAAAAAAACCAATCACGTAGATTCACACCAGAATCTGTCTGTTATACACTGAACAAAAATATAAATACAACACTTTTGTTTTTGGTCCCATTTTTCATGAGCTGAACTCAAAGATCTCAGACATTTTCTATGTACACCAAAGGCCTGTTTCTCTCAAATATTGTTCACAAACTTGTCTAAATCTGTGTTAGTGAGCACTCCCCCTTTGCCGAGGTAATCCATCCACCTCACAGGTGTGGCATGTCAAGGTGCGCCTTAGGCTGGCCACAATAAAAGGCGGGGGGTCAGAAAACCAGTCAGTATCTGGTGTTGCCACCATTTGCCTCACACAGTGCAACACATCTCCTTTGTATAGAGCTGATCAGGTTGTTGATTGTGGCCTGTAGAATGTTGCTCCACTCCTCCTCAATGGCTGTGCCAAGTTGCTGGATACTGTCAGGAACTGGAACATGTTGTCGTATACGCCGATCCACAGCATCCAGCTACTGAACTCGTGTATCATTATTTGAAGTAACAGGTAGTCCACCGCTGTGTATTCCATTTTCTGATACACAGTGGGTTTAACTAAGAAGCAATGAAAGGGGGAAGTTTCCGGTTACCAACTCTTTTTATTGGCACTGCATGATTGTTTGTAGTCACCCCATGGCATTCACTGAAAAACAATTCTGATTGAAGAGGTTTTGTTTTTAAACTCAAGGAATATTTTTGCTCTAGTTTACAGCCTGCATACATGAAGGTCAAAGAGTCATTTCACCCGAGTTATGAAAAGCATATTCTCTTAATTAGAACGGGCCTGTTGTATTGTTGGCTGCAATTTAAGAGGCACTGTTATTCATCTCTTCCTGCCAACTGTAGTCACTCTGTAGTTCATGGCAGTACTGCATATACATGTGTATGTATACATATAATGCCATTATTTTATTATGTGCAAGTAAGTCGCTGTTCTTGAACTAGTTAAACTCTCTAAGAATGCAAAAGAAAAATAAATCCCTTAAGCCCTAGCACATAAAAGGGATTTCAGAAACCTCAGGAGTGTAAACTCCCAAGACAGATCATCGTCCTTATGTGGCAAGAGATAAACTTGCATTTGCAAAAAAAATGTTGACATGGAGCGATTTGCACAACTCAGTAACATGTGAACCTGATAAGGAACTATGGAGTTCCTGTTATTTTTTTTTTTTAATTTAAAAATTTTACTTCAGATGTTGAAATTGTAGTAAATCATTTATTGAACAGTAGATTAATGTGTGATTTGGTGGAAATGCAGCACTTACAATGGTACGTTCAATATTTCAGCTGTTCATCAACAACCAGTGGAAGGATGCCATCAGCGGGAAGACTTTTCCGACCATCAATCCATCGACCGGGGAAGTCATCTCTCAAGTAGCAGAGGCTGATGAGGTAAACAATCTGCTCCAAATAAACCCCAACAGGATTTCAAGCAGTTTACCTAACATTTGATTAAAGGCTGTTACTAAGTTATTAAGTCTAGATGTTTTATACTGAAATAAGATCTAGTAGTCGGATCAGTATGAGAGATCTGTTATAGTTCTAATGCATCTTTGAACAATCCAGCATTTGCTGTCATAAATGATTCAAGACAATTTGCAACACTGGGAGAATTGTTGGATTGCAGTGTAACATCTAACTCTGTCACCTGCATAGCAATGGAAGAGGACATGATGGTTTATTATTGTCTGACTAAAGCAGAGAAACTGAAAAAGGCAGTAGGCCAAAAATGGACCTCAGGGAACATAACCTTTAAAACTTTATTAATCCCAAAGGACATTCTTGTGTCAAATACAGCTTAGAAAAAAAAAGTGAAAATTACAGAACCCTGGAATGGACATGGTCAATTTCAAAATAAAACTCAATAAAACTCTTGTACAGGTGGGTGTCCTCCATTGTCGTTTCTCCATACTGCCTTAAAGACCCAGAAGTATATATACTGATTGTTTGCTTCTTCTTCTATTGATTTCGCTGTTGGCATCTAATGTTCAGGTGCATTACCGCCACCTGCCAGACTGGAGTTACCCATAGTTTTGCAAGATCTCGCAAAAGATACCTCTGTTCTTTTTTCCTCTCCCTGTTTTTTTTTTCTCTCCATGTCCCTTCCAGGGCTCCATAGAA
>NW_007578792.1:254530-259744 GCF_000690725.1 Stegastes partitus
GAAAAACATACTGAGCAATGTTGTTCAAATAACAGACGATATCTATGG
Source organism: Stegastes partitus (assembly GCF_000690725.1). Taxonomy (NCBI): domain Eukaryota; kingdom Metazoa; phylum Chordata; class Actinopteri; family Pomacentridae; genus Stegastes; species Stegastes partitus. The sequence goes on from NW_007578792.1 coordinate 254,579, forward strand.
AAAAATAAAAAGATTTCAAAGTAACTTTATGTGTTATAGCGTAAGTACTTGGTATCGGTATCGGTATCGGTATCGGTGAGTACTCAAATGCAAGTACTCGTACAGTACTCGTTTTGGAAAAAATTGGTATCGGTGCATCCCTATACATTACTGAATAATTTTGTACATTATATTGATATTATTGTTCAGATTTAGCTGTACAATGTTTCAGCTGTCATTTGTGCAGAAAGAAGAAAAGGTAAACCGTTTGATGAAGATGTTTCACCTTCATCCAAGAGACGTCTTCAGTTCTATCTGACTAATGTGGACTTTCAGATGTTTATTGTAGCTCCAGCTCACACAGCTAAAGACCCACTAGCCACCAAAGACTCTCACGTCTTAGTGTGTGAACGGTTGTGAAACCAGGTGGTGCAACATTGACGACAGAATCAATGGTGGGGGAGCTGCAAGTTTTCACAAGAAGGGATATGAATCTGCCATGTCAGCAGTCACTCAAGATGTTAATGATGGTGAAACTTTCTGTGGAGAGATCTTAGCACTACGTTACAGGTGCTTGATAAATGGTGCTGGAGACCCCCCTCCCCTTCTGTTTAGACATGGCTGTTTGACTTATTCCAGACATTCACTCTGCTCTTTTAATCAGACGGCAACTAAATGGGTCAGATACATGTGTGAATGCGCAGCCCGGTCGCTAATTTGTAAAAGTTGCACCGGCATCCTTACTAGGTCAGACATACTATCACTTTCAACGTGGCACAAGTGTAAACTGAGCTGTCACGTTACGGGATAAAAACTGCACAAGCGGCGTTGCTTTGAGTCGTGTGACGTGATTTGAAGGATTTTTCCTCTTTTTAGCATCAATATTTGTTCGAAAACGTCACAGAGATGCTTAAAGTTTATGTGCCAAAAACCACAACACAGCTTTTTCACACACTTTGCTCTACAATTTCAAATCTATCAGGCAACAAAATGAAGTGTCTAGAATAATAAAACCTTAATGCAATGAAAACTGACACGAACAGCTTAAAGATAAATGAAAATCACCAGTAATGAGTGTAATCTGAGTGATTTTTCCACACAAATGTTAAGAGGAGCAGCAGTGTGCTTCTTCCAGCTGTTTGGAACTATTGCCTCTGAGTTTGTTTAATACCTGTAGCATCAGACAGCAGTAAGATCCCTATGAGCGTTATATAGGAAGGATAGTGTGGTAGTCAGCTGTGTTGAGGACCACAGTGCTTCTACCTCTGCATGTGAAGTTCTTATCTTTGCTGAGAGACACTACCGCTCCCCTTTCCTGGGATGTGAACTTGGAAGGAGGTACTAAAGTGCTGCTGTTATCTTCAGCCGTACCTGTTTGGCTTCTGCTTCTGATAATGACTGCTGCTGTGGTTGTGATAAAGTCCACTTCTGTTACCTGCTGTGGGGATATGGTGAAGTTCAGTCCTTTTGGCTGCAACAGCCTTCTCTAGTTGGGTTACTTCCATGTCAGGAGTGTCTAATGGTGGACTCCTCTTGGTTTTCTCTGGCTGGTTCAGAAACTATCCTAGTATTTTTGGTCTTAGCTTGTAGTATTGGGCACTTGTGTGTTTGTCACTTCTTGCTGTTTACATGTTGAGCTGGGCCTTCTCTGTAAACGTAGCTATTTCCTCCATGACCGCTGACACCCTGAGGCGTGGGAGTCCTGGTCGTTACCGGGCCATTAGCTGTATCAGCTGGAGTAAACATCTAAAACTCCCCATCAGTTAGAACTGAAGAATCCTCTTGGATAAGAAGTCAGATGTGTTGCTTTCTACTGAAGCTCCTAGGATTACCATGACCTGGATCACTAATTATCTACACAGACAAGTTGTGTTTTGTGTTTAGTTATGTTATAGGTATCAATAAATGAATCCAATGAGAAGAGCTGTATCATAGTTACAACAAGATTTATTGTTTTGGCTCTGGGTGTCCATTGGAATCCATTGTTAATTTCATTTTAATTTCGTAAGCCTGCAGTTCTTCAGCATTACAAATGAAGTCAGATTTTCTTTGTATAACACCTTTCGTGCAGAATTCTAATGCTAATTGCTTAACAAGTCAATAAAAATACAACTAGACACAGATGACACAGTTGTGAACAGAAGTTTACCATTACTATCATGGCAGTCTTGAGTTTCCAGTGGTTCCTTTAACTCTGTTCTCTGTGATGGAATGATTGAAGCACGCGTGTCTTTGTCACAGAAAAATCAATCATGCATTTTGGTTCTTTCATAGAGTTTTCATACTTCCTTCTGGAAACATGACAAAATTTGCTGGGTTCAAAATAGACATGCATAACTTGAATGATCAGTTTTAGTGACGTAGAAAGCTCTGTTAATGAAATATTCCTGGTGGCATGGCCTCTTCACTTCTCATGAGTGATGAAGAATGACTACAGCTGTTGACTTCTCTGAGCAAATGTAAATAGATTGTTGGGCCTTACCATCGCTCTCTGAACAAAGAGAGAGGCTGAAAGAAGATTACATTGAGGAGAAGACGGTGGAGTCCAGCAAGCTAGTTCACCGGACCAATAGACTAAAGCCTGACATTATTCCATCAGTGTTCAATTTCACCGGCTGTGACGTTTGCTCTGCTGATGCACAACATACTCCGAAAACAGCTGTACAGCAGCATCAGTCCGCCGCAGGGAAACGGAACTAAACAGAGCTGAACGACAAACACAAAAGAGCAGTATTCACAGTCCACATGTCACAGATATGTAGCTGTTGGATGAGAACATCATCACCGACAGCAATGAAGTTCAACACAATGCCTCGCTTACCGAACACGTTTCACTGTGAGCTCCTGTTGTCCTCCAGACTACAGATTTCCATTGCGTCTTTGCAGCATCTGAGTTATCTGATGGGAGCCTGGCTGGACGATAAAGCAGCCAAAATGCCTGTGATAAATTCATAAATCATTTTCAAAGTATTCTAAACTCATGTCATTTCATACCACAAACTACATGTGATTCCTCCGCCAGAGCTCAGAGCGTCTAAAAGATATTTTTACCTTGACTTTACGTTTACGAAAGCAGTCAATCAAGACTCCAAACTTTACATAATCCTCAGGTATTTCCACTTCCGCTGTCTTCCTCTTTGCACATCCACACACTGTCTGTAAACCTCACAGGTGCCACTAGAGGGCCATCTCCTTAAGAGGACACATAATCCTCATTCCCCTAGGTAGTGCACCTATTCAGAACATACAGTGTGTTCAGTTCGCTGTGCGCCATTGTGTGGCCTTTAAAAGAACATGTGGAGCCAGCGGTGTTATAACCACTGTCTTGTTCAAACATAGAGCGGTCACATCTGGTGGCCAACACGTGGTCCAACGTACCCACATCCACCATCTTGCTCCCCCCTGCTGTCTTTCTCTACACACACACAGACAAAGCCTTGCATGGTGTTGCTTTTCTGTTCTTATTTATTTGTTGTTATCACCTGTAGTGATAGTTACAGCACATGTTTATCGGCTCGAGAAATTTATTGGTGAAATACATTTTTTGAAATAAACATGCAGCAAACTTAACAAGAGCATTTGTCTGTGGTTGTTTGTGCAGGATTGATTGTGACATCAGCTGGTTGACACTGTTAGTGCTCAATTTCACTAATTAATTGTTAGATGTTTTCTAAATATTAACAATCTTAGGTTATTTATTCCCTTTCCTTAGTGACTGGTGGTGGTTTGATTATTGATCCCTGATTTCAGGGTGGTGCCCCAAAATTACTAATTAAAATTCATAGTTGTAGTAATTACGTTCAGTAGTCGAACTGTCAATAATCAAATTTTCCTGAAGCAAATTCCAGCGTAGGACCTATTTGATACACTCATTACACTCTCAAGATGCTACAATGAAGAAGTCTAAGGAGCGCAGCACAGATCTGATGAAGCAAATCAATCACTGGAACAAGTCAGGAGAATCACCTCCAACAATGATTGTAAAGCAGCTACAACAGTGCAAACAATTGTTTGTATAAAATGCATGTCACAGTTGTGTTGCTGCAATGATCAGAAATAAAATGCAAACTATCACCTGCTGCTGAGGGGTCGTTGGCAGAATGGTCAAGAGTCAACCAAGATTCCCCACAGAACAGGTCTGCAATGAATTACAAGCTGCTGGAACACAGTCGGTGTCAGTAGTTTTAACAACGCCATGGGCTGAGAGGCTGCCCTGCAAGAAGGAAGCTCTTCCTCAAGAAGCAACACCTCAAGGCTCAACTGAAGTTTGCTGCATCTCTACTTGGACAAAGAAAAGACCTTCTGGAGGAAAGTTCTATTGGTCAGATGAAACAAAAATTGAGCTATTTGTCCACAACGAACAGCGATATGTTCAGCAGAACAAAAGGGAGGCCTTAAACGCCAAATATATCAAACCTGTTGTCAAACGCGGTGGTGGCAGTATTATGATCTGGGGCTTTTTCACTGCCCCTGGAACCGGCACTTTACACAGAATAATTGGGGCAGTGAAGATCACCAGCATATTCTTCAGGAAAACCTAAAATTAGCAGCCAAAGGGTCTTGGACACAGCTGGTTGTTCCGACAAGATTAGGATTTTAGACTGGTCTCCCCAAAGTCCTGACTTCAACTCCATTGAGAACATGTGGCTCAAGAAACAAGTCTGTGTCAGAAAACCAACAAATGTAGTTGAGCTGTACCAGTTCTGTCAGGAGTGGTGGTCAAAGATACAACCAGAAGCTTGTGAATGGCGACAACCAAAAAATAACAATACCGGAAGGAAAATTGTTGACCCAGCGATTTTTGACATATTTCCGGAAGACATTTAATAATTTTATAGAAGAACTAAAATGCATAAATGTTTTTTGAGACAAAGATTTATGAGCTTCGATGAGTCCATCATAGAAAATGGAGAGTAATAGGAATAATTGGAAACTCAAGACTTCCCTGATACATAGGACATGGGCTTCACAAGTGTATATCAACTTCTGTTTACAACAGTACACAGGAAAATAATGAAGGCATATACAGTGGATTAAGAGAAGGCTAAACTACAAGATGAGTCTTGAGACTTGTTTTAAATGTATCTACAGACTGTGATGCCCTCAGCTCCTTTAGAAGCGAGGACTTTAGACATTACAGGAAACAGGCCAGTGTCAGAGAATGTTTGTGATGTACATGCAGCATGT
>NW_007578792.1:261954-264113 GCF_000690725.1 Stegastes partitus
TGTTGAGTATATTATATAGTACATGATAAAGACTGAGCATTTGGACAAAATTGCCATTTTTTACATTTAAAATAAAATCTACAACACGGTAGAGTGTTAAAGTCATGACGACAGAATACTTTCTAAAGCAAATGTACACTCAGAAAGTTCAGTTGGAGTAGCAGAGAAGTTTAACTGAAACAGCAAACATGGCTGGAAAGCGAAAGGGATGTTGAGCTAATGTTCATACTGTGGAAGTGTAATGTGATGTGACCATACCTATACTTATGATCTTTCTATTTTTTCTCTCTGCAGTGGAACTTTCCTCTCTTGATGATGGCCTGGAAAATCGGCCCTGCCCTAGCAACTGGTAACACTGTGGTGATGAAGACTGCAGAGCAGACACCACTCACAGCGCTCTATGTAGCTAGCCTGATCAAAGAGGTACTTGGTGTCAGCAAGTCCTTGTAGCTCCGTAGATACATTTCTTTGATTTCCCCAAGGAGATGAAAAAAGTATCCATCCATCTCTTATCAAATGTTATCTAATGTAATCCTTCCATCCATCCTTCCTTAATAATATTGTGCAAATATTTTGGTATAATTTAACAACCCTCCTCAAAACACTGTCTTCAAACGTAGTTAAAATGCTGATACAAGGTTCTTCTAAGTATTTGTCTTTTAATATCCCAAATAACTTCAGAGCTTGAGCTGTTTTGCAGAGAAGAAGGAAGAAATATTAAACTTCTGATATGAACAGTCCTGATAAAATGTACCCTCCAGTTCATAACATGTGACAGCCTTCAGTTTTGACATGTTTTCATTTAACTGTAGAAGTTTGTGGCCTTGTACATAAGAGCATTAGACTGTATATGAATTGACATTCATAGTGTCCTCTTGGATGAACTTTTTTGTTATTGACAAAGATGTATCCATTGTCATGAAGATGACACTTTATACACACTTCATGCACTTGCTTTGTTTTCTAGGTGGGCTTTCCTGAAGGTGTTGTCAATATCCTGTCTGGTTTGGGGCCGACAGCTGGGGCTGCCATCGCAAAACACATGGATGTTGACAAGGTGGCCTTTACTGGATCCACAGAGGTAGGAGGACTCTGTTTTGTTGCTTTTAGTTACGGTGGGTAGGACAGTAACATGCTGTATAGAACATTAAAAATAAATGAAAAGATGGGAGATACATTTGTGGCCACAAAGAGGCAGAAAACTTGAAAGTGATGATGATGGTAGCCACGTTTTATTGATTTCATCTCAGAATGTTTTGATTGCAAACAGACTCTGATGCTGGGCAGTATGTCGCTCTAAAACACTGATAATCTTTCATTGTGATCGGTACAGATTCAAGGAAACCTGCAGCAAACGCAGAAACGTTTCCTCATGACACAGCTGGATCTAGTACGCTTCACATGGAGGATGGTGTACTTTTCTTTAACAGCTTTATGTTTTCACAAAGTTCTGTCCGATCAGTTTGGCTGATGACCTCTTGCAGCATGTGACACTTGAAATAAGCAGCAGCACGTTTTTTTTTCTAACAATAACTATTCCATCTATGAAACAATGTCATCTGAAGACGTCATCATCTCTTCCTTTCCCTGTCGTTGTCCATCAGGTCGGTCATCTAATCCAGCAGGCTTCAGGCAGCACTAACCTAAAGAAAGTCACCCTGGAGCTGGGAGGAAAGAGCCCCAATATCATCCTGTCTGATGCTAACAGTATGTAATCCGTGTGTGTTCATCTGTAAAGCCTGTATACTGAGTGTTTGTAGTATTATTTTATTTATTTATTTGATCAGGGACCATGCATTTTTACATAGAAAACGTCTGATGTATTGCAGAGTGTACAGCATTAAGCTCATTGTCAACTCCCGTCCCTGGTTGGACTTTTCAGTAAAAATAGACAAAGGACCAACAACACCAATAAAAACAGCACAGACAACATTAGAAACTTATTATCCCCCACCCACACACACACGGCACAATCCACAGTCAGTCGGACCTTATACGTATCATAGGTGGGTACATTCTTGTTTTTCTATGTTTGAACATACTCCACAGTCCTGTGCAGCGCTTTTAGGACTCTGAAGGTGTTGAGATTTTTACGAGGTGTGTGAGAAAACTTCCGCCTTCCAAGTAACCCCCCTGGAGGCTAACACACTTTCCCAGCC
>NW_007578793.1:0-10221 GCF_000690725.1 Stegastes partitus
AATCAAAAAGAGGTATCAGTCCATCCCTAAGAATTTCAATCAGCAGCTAACTGTGAGCGCTAATCTTCATTGACGATCACTGGCAGGAAAATCATCATCATCATCATCATCTTCTTCTTCGTCTTCTTCTTCTTCTTCTATGGATTTAATGGCGGTTGGCAAACCAAGTCAAGGCGCATAACCGCCACCAGCTGGACTGCTGGAAAATGTCGTCGTAAACACCTGTTCTTCAAACTAAGCCAACTTGAGGTGCGGTACCGCCACCTACCGTCACTTCCTGTCCTCACAGGAGAGGCTGCACCGGAAGTGACCTGACAGTGGAGGTCTGCAGCCAGGTGCCTCTCGTCTCTATGTGTCTGGACCCACTTCCTGCTTTCAGCTTCTGCTTTCAATCAGTGTGTTTTTTTCTGTTTTTGATCGTTTTGACAAATTTGTAGAACAGACTTAAAGACGACGGCGTCCTCATGAAGGTCTTCTGACAGGTTCGTGGTGAGTTTATTGATGTGACGTATAGAGTGGAGTCAAGTCTCTGGTTTCTGTTGGGCTCATCTCAAACAACAGCTGCTGCACCAGAGAGCTTCTGGTCCAAACAGAACCAAGTTACCGACCAGCATCAGCTTCAGTGTTTCTGGTGTGAACACATGCAGAGGCTTCAGACTTGGCTGATGTCTGCTGCTGTCTCTCCTTCAGTGTGGATGTGAATGTGTGGCTCTTTTCTTCCCATCACCCTGATTGATTATGTCAACATACAGAACGGTTCCACAGCGTTCCAAAGGCCTTGATCAGAACGTGGCCGACACACACTGAGGAGGCGTCTCTGTTGTGTGTTCGGTCGCTAACGCACAGCTCCCTGCCTCCCGGGGTTACCACGGCAACAGCCAAACGTTCCCCAGCAGAGTCTCTTCTGAGCGACGGCGGTTTGGTCGACTCGCTGTGGTCGGGTCCAGAGTTTGGGAGCAGCAGGACTCTGGAGCAGACAGGTGAGTCCGGCTGAGGACACTTTACGGTTCCAGTGGATGATGATCAGAGCAGCAGCAGCAGCTCAGAGTCCAAACAGGAGCTTTCATTTCTCCTCCTACAGTTCTGATCAGAAACAACTCTTCTTCTCTGTGTTTGGACTTCTTCATTCACTCAGAGAGCGATCTGCCTAAAACTCGTCTTGTGCTTCTTTCACATCACTTCTGTGACATTTCGCTGCATATTTGAGGCTTTCAGCTCCATAACTGAGCAGCTGATGGTTTACGGAGCGATCAGTGTTTCCTGAGAGGAAGCTCTGGATGACATGTAGCAGCAGGGATCCGCTGATGAGCCGCCTGGTTCTGGCCTCTGGTACCGAGTGTTTTCTGGTTGTGGCTCCGACGGCCTCCTCTCTGTGTGTCTCGTCGCTCTGATCTCAGCAACGTCCCGCCCACAGCAGCATCTGATTGGCTGCATGTCTGGAGTGACAGGCTGTTCTCAGAACACATCAAGAACCATGAAGAACTCACACATGCTGGAGTTTGGTTCTGCTCAAGTTTAACATCACAGCTTCATGTTTACTGTAAATGTGGCTCAGTTCTGAATGTCGCTTCTATTCTCCCCGATCTCTGATCATCACTTTCACCATCGGCCCAAACACAGATCAGTGGAGGCCTTTACAGGAGGTGAGTTTCAGGCATCGGTGAGGTTTTCACAACACGTTTCCCTGAATGTCTGTGGAGCAGATGCAGAAAGCTGCAGCCAGAACAGCTCTCTGTGGGCCCTTCACACACTGTTGAAAGTGTGCCGTTTGTCAGCAGCCACAGAAGCAGCTCTGATCAAAGTGTGTGTTTGTGTCTTGTTTCTGTTCAGTCCATCACCTGTGCAGCCCTCAGACTGACCTGCTGAGCCCTTGGTGTGTCCCAACCCCCAGAGAGACTGAGCCGAGCCTTATTACAGCATTTACACTCATTTCCTCTGGTTGCCTCGTCACCAGTCAGGGAGCAGCACGTGTTGGGCCTCGTTACGCCGTCTCAGTGTGTGGAGGTCAAAGGCGGCGTCTCCGTGTAGCTGCCGACGCTGCTGATGCGTGGTGCATCTCAGATGGCAGATCCAGACTCTCCGTCTCCAGCTGAGGTTCCACAGGGAGGACGGCCGTCCATCGTTCCCCCACACAGCAGCTGCCGGGCCGGGCTGAGCGGCTCCGCTCCGTCCCCGGACACGGAGCTCCAGGCGGGAGGGCAGGGACGGAGGTCTGGCCCAGAACGGAGCCTCGGTCCTGGGCTGAGGAGCCACACTGGACCTGGGAGGGAGGAAGGTGAGGAGGAGGACAGAGCTGCTGAGCTTCAGCTCCACAGAGGTGCAGACACACCGACTCAGCCTGAGACTGTGAGCAGAGCTGAGGCTAAAGCCAGCGCTAACGCTAATGTACAGGGCTAAAATGTCAACTATAGAATAAATAGGTACACAGTTTTATTGTTTAAAAAAATGCCATAAAAAAGGTTTTGAAAATGAATTGAGAGTGGTACAGTTCAACAGTCATTTAATGTGTTAAAATAGACACCCTCTATGTACATTTTTTTATTTAATTGCTTTCTTCTTAAATAAGTTTTCGAACATAGTTTCATGATTTCATATTACAAGTTCTGTGTTAAAGCAATACTAAAAACGGTCACTAGATGGCGCAGAGCGCTGGTGAGGAACGTGAAACCCCAAAGAGAATAAATCCTGCAGGTGCGCTCAGAGCGAGCTCCTGCTTCGTGCCTCTTTGTTTATACATACAGATAGCGCTACAGGATTATGTCATACCCCACCTGACACCTGCCGGGGGGGGGGGCAGGGCAGGGCAGCATTAAACTCTAAGGTGTCTAACATGTACCAGTGAAACCAGGAGCTAAGAGACGTTCAGCAGATGTGAAGCTCCGTAAACGTCCGTCATGTAGAATGCTGACGCTGATGTGAACCTGGCCTGTCCCTGATGTGAATGTCAAAGCTGATGCTTGTTTGAGCGACTGCTGGACCGCGGCTCATTTCATTACAACAGACGAGGAATGAAAACGGGTCGCCAAGGCGCCGCTGGGCTCCGGTCCAGATGCAGCTGCTGTGTTCTGAGTCCAGTTTCCTGATTCTTGTCCTCTCACATGGTTTCCTCCAGATGTGGCGGCCAGACGACACCGGCCAATAGGAGGCCAGAGCCTGACAGCCGTTGATCACATGACTTGTGCCTCCTCGGTGAGGAACCAGAAACAGCCACAGGAGGCGCTGTGGCGCTCTGAGGTAGGCGATTCATCAACACACCTGTTCTAGGACAGCAAGAGCTCTGATGTGACCTGGTCTGACTTTACTTTGTCGTTTCTCGTCTGATTTTGTCCTCTGCTCAGACATGAACACACCACAAGCCTCCGTGGCCTCTCGGATCACATAGACGGAGTGACCACGCGTCAGTGAGTGTGTTCTGATCTGAATTCATGAGGGCATTCACACCTGGAAACACCTGGTCTGGCCCACTTGAACATGTTCATGACAGTGAGCAGCTGTCCGAGCACATCATGGAGGGTTCTTGTAGGTTTCAGCCAACGTCTGGTTTTCTGTTGATCTCCTGAAGCGACAGATTCGTGTGATCGTTGATCTGATTGTCTTTGAGTCTCCTCGTCACCTCTGGACTGACTGGTGGGTTGCAGGTTGTTCAGGCGTTTGGCTACAACTCTGACTGTCTCACCTGGTTTTCAGGTAGTTCTCAGCCTCAGCAGGCTGCTGCTGTTTGGAACACCTGTAAAAACCAGAGACGTTCCAGTCCGACCTCAGAGATGGGGTTGGATTCTGGCCGTCACTGTCGAGCTGACTGGCATCAGCTTCGTCCTGATGGTCTCTGACATGCAGCATCAGTCAACACTCATGAAGCGATGACTCACTCTGAGCAGAGTCGGTGCTCAGTCTGTACAGTAAAGTCAGCTCTGTTCCATCTGTTGCTGAGAGATACGAACTCTGTCTTAGTTGATCCCAGCTTGTCTGAAACTCTGGTTGGAGCTCATGAACGTCCTCAGAGTCTCTGTCATGGTCCCGTTGCTGCTAAAGTCCAGCTAAAGCTCGTAGTCTGTAGACGCCTCCTCTGGTCTCTACAGGATTAAACAGTGAGAGGCTCCACCTGGTGGAACAACCAGGTACTGCAGCTGGTCTGTCTTTTAGGTTCAGAAAAATGGTGTCCGGTCGGCAGAAACTCAATATTAACTCAGGTGGTGGTTAGCCAGCAGCTGGACAGCCTGATATTTCCCTCCAGAGGTGGTGGAGACCAAAGACGGAGCTAAAAGAGAGGAAATCCTGGACTTTTATCTGTCAGATGGACATAACAGACTCCAAGTGAATCATTGCGTTGCTCCATAACTGCAGGATGTCTAACAAGTTGTGTTCGCAGCTGTTTCTGTGGCTGAAAACCATCTGCAGCTTGTTGCACGTTTCAATAAACCGACTCCAGAGACTGACAGAGAGGCAGAAGCACTTCCTCTGTACCGAATTTGTGGCGACTCATTTCTGCTCAGGTGGCCGGTAAAAGGATGTTGCTGCTGTCCAATGAGGCGAGGAGAGAGATAGCCAAGCAGGCCAGAGCCATGAAGGAGGAGAGGCGAGCAGCGCTGGACGCCCGACACGAACACCTGATGGGCAGGCTGGTGGATGCTGGGACGCTGCAGCAGCCGGAGGTGGAGGACGCCCTCATCTCTGATGACAAGGTAACGCCTCAGTGCTCCTCAGGCCCCGTTCACACCTAACGGACGGCCTTTGGTTTACACGGAGGACACGGAGTGTGACGTCACAGTGAGCGACCATGTTTAGGGTCGGGCTGCTGTGATAGATGGATGCTGTTGGGGCGGCGCTGGTTTTTAGGTCTGAGCGACGCCTGTTTGCATTTACATTCAGACGACCCTCGCTCCGTTATCGCTGAAGAAGCAGGAAGTGCCATTGGTTGTTGTGTGTTTTCCAGGACTCTGACTGGCTAGCATGGCTTTCTGCTCCTCGCTACACTGCCCCCTGTAGGTCTGGCAGCTCATAGCAGCTCTTAACCACGTGTTTAAACCAAGACGTTTTTTTGAAAACGATCTGGTCTGAACGTTGTTATTTCTGAAAGCGTAGATGCGTTGTTGTGAATACGGGCTACGTGTGGACGTGGCCTCAGGCTGGAGAGAACTGGTCCATCCTCAGCACCTCATCTCTGCATCTTTCATGTCTGCTTCTTCCAGTTCTGCCTGATCGATGATTTCTTTGCTGCAAATGGATCCAGGAAGCTGATTTTCTTCTGTCAGAGCGTGAAGCAGGTTTGGACACAGATACATACGTGTTCATTGAAATGACTGCTGTGTGCAGCTGCTGCTGTCCTTTCATTTGCCTCTCTGCTCTTTCTGTCCATGTTTGTCCCCAGAGTCTGGCCTCCTCTCAGCCCTGCTTCATGGAGTCGAGCTCAGCTGTGGCTCAGAGGAAACTCTTCCTGTCGACTGGCAGCTCTGAGGTAGCTTCAGCTTCACAGACACGAGGCCGAGGCAGTCAGGAGACGCTTGTGTTTGGTGCAAACCTGCGCACATATAAGATCCAGAAGCTGCTGAGCTGGAGGAAACAGTTTGTTGGTTTGTGTGTGAGACAGTTCAAGAGCTAATGCTGAGCTGTGGGGGGAAGGTTCACAGCAACCAGAGGACAGATCTGTCAGAGGAGCTGCTCACTTGTGTCTGGTTTCACAACAATGCTGCTTCTGTTCTCTATTGTCCTGCTCAGAGCTACTAACGGCTCCTCTGTTGTGTTTCTATGGACGCAAATCCTGTGTTTGGTGATTGAGACACACCTGCAGGTACACAGTGAAGGCTGCTGGCCGTCAGTGTGACTCCCAGCGCGATGTGAAGCTGGTGGTGAGCTGATGAAGCCTGATGGTGTGTTTTCATCGCTCTGAGATTCAGCTGCTGGATGTTGCAGCAGCAGGTCTTCTTATTCTGGGCTGGATGTGTGCCACCACAACATGCTGCTGTCAGGCCATGTAATCAGTCACTACATTATTCAGCCTCTTTATAATTAAGGATTTTGAATCCAACCATGGGCTGCAGGTGTCTCAGTGGGTAGCACTGTTGCCCCACAGCAAGAAGGTCGCTGGTTGGCGTCCCGGTGAGGACACCCAGGATCTTCCTGTGTGGAGTCTCCATGTTCTCCCCGTGCAGCGTGGGTTCTCTCCGGGTTCTCCGGCTTCCTCCCACAGTCCAGAAACATGCTGAGGTTAATTGGTGATTGTAAATTGTCCGTAGGTGTGAATGTGAGTGTGCTTGGTTGTCTGTCTCTAAGTGTAGCCCTGTGATAGACTGGTTACCTGTCCAGGTGAACCTGCCTTCACCCTCAGTCAGCTGGGATAGGCTCCAGCCCCCCATGACCCTAGTGAGGATGAAGGTGTGGAGATGATGGATGGAATTCAACCACATGAAGGTACACAGGTTACATTTTGCAGGTGTGACGTGGCCTCGTTCAGACTCACTGTGTCCGTACAGGGATTCCTTCAGGGTTTCAGCTCCAAACACCACAAACATGGTGGACTTCTCTGTAAAGCCCTGGTGTCGGTTCTGTTCCTACCGAGCTGTTTCTGCTCAGCGTAGAGATGAAGTGGCTGCTGGTGGACATCGTGTCTCCTCCTGGTTCTGCTGCCTGACAACAGAAGCCTCTGTAGACGAGAGCAGCTTCACTGTGAGTTCCTCTGATACTGCAGTGATGTGAGCACAGCGAGCAGGAGAGAAGCTGCAGATTGAACCATGACGACGCTGAACCACCCAGTCCTGCTTTCCTGGTCTCATGAAAGTTTCCACAGAGCTGTGACCTGATCATAGCTAACGTTAGCCACATTAGCCGCGCGGCGTGCTAACCCTCGGGGCTGTCGCCGCAACAACGGTAGAATCCGCGGCGTCCAGCTCCTCACATGCAGCGGCGCATGAGCACTCGTGTGTTCACTCCAGCAGCACAACATTTGGTGAGTTTTGTTCGTGGTTCAGACGTTTTAGAGTTCAGCAGAAGCAGCTGTACGAAGTAAACAAACCTGAAGGACTGAGAGGCAGCGGCTCATTCTGATTGGCTCACCTGGAGGCAGCGAGGGGGCGGAGCTACAGAGTCTGAGCTGTGTGCCTATTGGTCGGTCCGGCGCGAGGTGCTGCTGGTAAAGCTGAGGGTCAAACTAGTGGTGGACGTGAACGAGTTTATCTGAGCAGCTTTTATTTTCAAGTTCACATCGAGCACAAACACAACAACGTGTGTTTTCACCATTTAATGAAACCCAACGATGAAAACACAGAAACACCAACATGGACGAAGGACTGAAACTCAGCTTGACCTCCAGAGCTCAGAGCAGCAGGATTCAGAGACTTTGGCTCTCAGACAAACTCTCTGTCGTCACTTTTAGCTCTTCTCTGTGTGAACATTGGAGCTGGAACGAGTTTCTTCCCTCAAGCTGTTTAGACTCACTCAGTGAAAACGTCGCCAAAGGAAGCGTCCTGCATTCATATTTTCACCTCAAAGGGAAACAGAACAGAAGTCGTTTGTTGTCCTTGTGCAGCGACGTGAAGCGGCGTTCACACAGTCACACGTTTTTAGAAGAGCTGCCACGACATGAGCATCAGACAGAGAAGATCAGGTCGTTCTTTAAAGGAGAGCTTATTGTGTGTGTGATGAATGTCCCAAGTCCTACTGACCGCCTGCTCTGTTCTGTTAGCGCTCTGTTTACATGCGTCGCCGTAAGCAGTCTTTGTGTTGGTCTTCCCGTGACGTCTACACTAGCGGTTGGTTCAGCGCCACTCATTTATTGACAGGAGATGTGAGAAAATGAAGCAGTCTGCATTCTGTGGACAGTTAGGTCTGTTCTCTGTCTTCAGTCGCTCAGAGGACTGCATCAATCAGCACTATCAGTCCTAGTGGTGGAGTGGCTTGGTGCGTCTGCAGACCTGAGAAAGGTTTCCCGCTTTGGGTCGCAGCACTGGATCCAAAGGCGCCACGCTGACCTTCATCCAGCACCAGTCAGCTCACCAGCTCAGCGCCTCTTTCTGTGTTTTGCAGCCTTTACTGGGGAAATGTCTGTTCTTCCTGAGAACCACCGACAAGGCGATAACCGCCGCCAACGTCCAGCAGGTCAGGAACTCAGCTCCGCCCACCAAACTCAGACCAGCACATTTTCACATCCTCCTCTTCTGCTCAGCGCACAGGGTGGACATGAGGAGTTCATCTACAAGAACAGATCAGTGCATCTCCACAAACCTTCAGAGAACCCACGTCTCCATCGTCCAGCTCAGACGACATCAGTCACACTCCAGTTATCTCTGTTCTTGTCATTTCTGCTGAGTCGGATCCACTCAGCTTCACTTTGATCGATATCGTCTCAAACAAACGAGAAAAAGACGAGTTCTCTGAAACTCTGCTGAAACGGAGTGATCTGTGTTTGTAAATGAACTCTTCCAGAACGTTCAGACTTTCATTCTCTATAAAATCTGCCGCCGACTGTCTGCAGTCTGTTTGAACAAGAACATCTGAGGAACTATTAAAGATCAAAAACAGAACGTTTCTGTTGTTTCTCGTCGTGGCGTTGATCCAGAACCCGTATCAGTGGACAGCAGATCAATGATGAGTGTGGATGAGCTGAACTGTTAAAACAACTGAAGCCTCGTGAAAAGTTCCACGTTTGAGCTCATTAACAATAAACCCGATGAAGCAGAAGTGAACCCGTGATGTTCTCTGAGCCGCATGTAGCTGCAGGTCTCACTAATGCAGAATGAATCAGCAACTGACTGAGCAGGTTTGAGGTCAAATATCGGTGGACGGTCTGATCCAGGTAGAGTTCTGGAGCTTCAGCGGTTCTCAGATAGAACGAGGATTCTACACCAGTCAAAAATAAAAAATAAAAAGCTTCACAATTGTCCAAACAAATGTTGAACGTGACTCATAATTTGTCCAAAAATACAATAAAATGTTTCAGAGCGACTCACAAATTGTCCAAAATGACCCAAAACCTGATTGAAATGAAATTGTTGAAAAACGACATCAAACGTGTCCAAAGTGTCCTGAAACTGGTCCTGTTTGGTCTTCTGGTCCAACGAAGCAGATTCTGAATCAACGGCAGGACGAGACAGATCAGTGAAACCTTCAACACTTCCTCAGATGTTGTTGTTCCAACAGCGTGAAACGAGTGAAAGAACCTGCAGAAGGTGTGTCGGCAGGACATTCCAGAGTCACGTCGTCTTGTTGTTGATGCAGCTAAAGTTTCACAGAGACTGTTTTAAACATCTCTGATGAAGAAGCACCGAGTAACTCAGGAGGTGCAGCAGAAGGTCTCTGATGATGTGACGTGGAATAACTCTGAAGCTTTGCCTCAGACCTCGTGGTGTCCTGAGGAACGTCCTCATGTGTGTCCTACCTGCAGGAGGTGACCTTGGGCGTGTTGGACTGCAGCGACGGCAGCTTCCTCAGCAGTCTGGAAACCCTGCTGGCTGGCATCATGCTACCGGCCCTCCGGTCCCAGCAGGTACACCACCAGCCGTTCTGGGATCTCTGAGGGCTTCACTCAGCAGCGTGGGGCTGTGTCACACTGTGCAGCAGCATTTCATACCTCTGTCGTGGTGGTGTGAGGCACTCAGATAAATCCCCTCCATAAATGACACTGCCAGGTCTTGAGCGCAGCTCTTAAACTTGCTCGGTTCGTTGTGATGTTTCTTAGTGGAAAACTCTTTGGCTGCTGTCTTCAGCGTGCTGCATGAAGAACAGAGCCTGGACTGGACTGGTCCTGATTCACCACCTGGTTGAAGGTGAAGCACACGAGGTTCTCAGCCTGTGAATGCAGCCGTCACCAGCTGTCTGCTCTGTAGGCATCTGCTGGAATGACGGTCTCTGCTGTGATCTGAGCCTCCCTGGTCTGGGTTTGGGCTGCTTTCCCCACATAGCGCTGCTCGTTAGCGCAGAATAGAATAGAATAGAATAGAATAGAATGCTTTTTATTGTCATCATACACAAGGTGCAACGACATTAACAGACAACTCCAGTGGTGCAGAAGTGTAAAAGTAAAAGCATAAAAAGTCAAATAAGGATATATATATACATGTATTTACAAAAGGAGCCAGTAGGACGTACGTACAGTCAGCCAGACAGCAGAATAAATATATTACCCTGTTGGGGTAGGAACACTGTGGATATATGAGGAATATAAATAATGTAAATAAAGAGTTATTATAAGTAATAAATATATACAATATACAGTATCATGTACAATAA
>NW_007578793.1:11065-13096 GCF_000690725.1 Stegastes partitus
TTCACAGTGCGGATGGTGTGTTTGTGGTGATGTTCAGTGTTTGGTTTCCACCAAACTTAGCATCTAGTCTGATGAACTAAAAGCTCCATCTTGGTCTCCTCAGACCAGAGAACCTTCTTCCAGGTGACTTCAGAGTCTCCACAGGTCTTCTGGGGAACTCTAGTCCAGATTGTATATAAATAATTTTATAGTAACTGATGTAAGCTTACTCAGCGGTAGCTTCAGACACTCTGGTGGACCTGGTGAGGGGACAACCAGCTTCATGTGACTGCAATGGTTGGGTTGAGTGAAGCCAGATAATGAAGCAATATCCTGAACATGCTGAGCTCCGCGGTACGGGACTCAAATCAGTTACAAGGAGGGGAAGGATTTAAATACCGGGGTGTGCTTTTAGCGCTGACGCCTGTTTGTGTGTCCAGACGTGGGGCTCTGTGCCGGAGGCGGCATCCTGCCCTCATGTCCACGGCTTTCTGTCCTCGGTGGATCGGTTTGTCTGGAATCTGAGCTCAGCCAGGATCAACATGGAGAGGAAGTTCCAGCTGCAGCAGGTGGAGCTGCCTGACGTCATCAGCCAGCTGAGCAGCCCTGCAGACTACACCGCTGCAGGTAAGAGGGTCCACACGCCGGCCACGTGGTCAGACATCCAGCCGCACACTTTCACTTTCGATGCTCTACACTGAGACTTTTAAATTCTCACTGCGCTCATGTCATTCCCGTAACACTGAGTTTTGTTTACATGCAGGTGGTTTGTTCATTTGCTTCTGTTCTTACCACAGCTGAGCACAACATAAAGACAGACTCAAGTAAAGAAAGTGCAATAAAATGCACTCAAAGCTAAAGTTCAAACTACCTGCTTGCATCAACTGAAAGAAAAACAATTCTAGCATACAGCTGTCATCTCGTCTCCTTCTAGGACCTCCGTCTGTAAATGAATACATTAGAAGTTCAGCTCACCTGCTGTTTGCAAACAGGTTAGGACTTCTAGCGTATCATTTCTGGGCTGAGTCTAATGAAAGAATAAATCTTCTGTAACCGAAGACCAACGATTGTGTTGCTGTATCCAGACAACCGGCACATGAAGTGTTGTGACCGGATGCAGTCTGAAGCACTCGGGTGCGTCGCAGCACAGTTGTGGTGGTTTGAATGTTCCTCTGATGTTCCAGCAGACGTCCGACAGTCCCGCCGTGGAGGATGACTTCATGGTCGCCACCATGCGGATGGTTAACGAAACCAACAAGTACTTTTCTTCACAATGACTCAAAACGTGTCCAGTATTACGCCGGCCTTGTTGGAAATCTGATTCAACATTTTTCCCAAATGGACAAACAAGTAAATAAAACATCTCGTCCACAGTGACTCAGCGTGTGTGTTTGTATCGGTGTGTGTTCTTCTGCCGTGGTTCCCTCTGGTGCAGCGGCGAGGCCTTCACGCCGCGCTGTGGGACCGGTCTGTTCACTGTAGAAACCCTGAGCAGCATTCGTTTTTCTACAGAGACAAGAATCTGAGCAAAATCAGCACTAACGTATGTTTGTCAATGCGTTTCGTTCTTCTGCTGGTGTTCCCAAACGTCTGTGACAATCCTCACTGTGAGAAGAAGAAAGGCTCGTCTCGGCTCATCTCGTCGACACTCTATCCAGCTGTGACGAGTCGCTGTGACGGACAGTCTGTGTTTTTGCTCTCAGCCAGTAACGGCGAGCTGGTGGAGCGTCTGGAGGGCGTGGCCTCGGTGTGGACCAATCAGATCAAGCAGGTGCTGACGGAGAGCGAACAGATCAGGAAGGAGGCCGATGACGTCGGACCGTCGGCCGAGCTGCAGCACTGGAAGAGACGCATGGTCACCTTCAGCAGGTCGGTTCTGTTCAGAGCTCGCTCGTTCCCTGTTTGGGACTAAGTTCTGTTAAATAGTTCGGCTGAATTATCAGAACTTTGTTTGTTTTTAGGCCCGGAAGCTTTTCTATAAAAGACCCTGTGAAGCCGCTTTCAGGTTTCAGTCTGTCCCACGATACGTCTCACAGCCTGTCACCAGTCCAG
>NW_007578793.1:13716-18098 GCF_000690725.1 Stegastes partitus
CTCCTTCAGAGGAGTCATAGGAGTCCTGGTGGCCTCCCTCTCTAGTCTCCTTCTTGCTCGGTCACTCAGTCTCTGAGGACGTCCTGCTCTAGTCAGATCTCCTCATGGTCCATAGTCCTTCCATGTCTTAATGATGGGTTTAACTGGACTCCAGAGATGTTCAGGACTTTGAGTGGGCCGTCTGTGGAACTTCAGACTGATCAATAGTCACCTAATCGTGTTTCTTCTGCTGCCAAAAGTCAACCTGTTTCTTGATCCTGTCTAATCTGACAGACTGCATTAGATTGTCTCATTCTGTCTGACTCGTTAACCTCATGTCCTGACTTCACATCTGTTCTCTGTGTGTGTGTGTGTGTGTGTGTGTGTGTGTGTGTGTGTGTGTGTGTGTGTGTGTCAGTCTGATGGAGGAAGTGAAGCGTCCTCAGGTGAAAAGGACTCTGGGAGTTCTGCAGGTCGCCAAGTCCCGGATGCTTCGAGCCTGGAGAGAGCTGGTGAGCTTCCCAACAGCGGCGGTTTAAGCGACTGTTTAGACTCGTAGTTGAGCTTCGTTTGGAGACGTGACAGTGTGATGACTGGCTGCCTTGTTGACTGTCAGGATGCGGACATCACTGTGGTGGCCAACGAGGCGAAGGACAACGTGAGGTATCTGTCCACCCTGGACAGGTTCTTCGGACCGCTGGGGAAATGCACTCTGGTAAAAACCCGCTGTTCGACTTCCTGTTGGTTGTGCTTTCACCACACGCTCACGTTTCACGGCAGCTCTTCTCACCACGTGCAGCCGTAAAGGGCCGACTCTGCTGTGGAAGCACCTGAGTCGTTGTTTGACTTTGTGGACTTTGTGCATCTGAATATTTCTGTGACTTTTTCTAAAAATGTCAGTGAAAAGGCAAACTGGATAAATCTTAAAAAGTACCGAGCTAATTTAAATATTAATGTTAAGACCCTGCAATTACATCAAATATGCAGATTAACCAAGTAAATTAAATGTTAGTGTGAACGCTCCACAATACATTCATTTTTATGGATTTCATTAATTTTCTTGTGTTTTCTATTTTATTTCTACAATTTAAATATTAGAGTTAAGGTCCTACAGTTTATATATTCTGAAAGATATATCATGTCTATTTAGAAATCGTAGCTGACTCATTGAAAGACTTCAGTTAAAACTCCACCACATCATTAGTTATGCAGATTTACCTCAATAAAGCAAACACCAGGCCTGATACTTTACAGCTTAAAATATTTTTATTTTATTTCAGGGAATACGTTCTTTTTTTACATGACTAATTTAAATGTCAACATTTACACACAAACTGTTTGATCACAGAATCAGTAATTATATAAGAATATACACAAAGAAAGAAAAAGCAGGAGAACAAAAAGAACACAAAGATTTCCATATGAACAGTTTTGCGAATTATTTCTTCTCCCGTTGCCAGAAGAAACACAAAATAGTCATAAAATAAAGTAAAATAATAATATTGTGATATTATAGAACCAACAATGTTCTCTGCAACTTTACGTCCTACATTTAAATGTTAAGTTCGGGGCGCTACAATGTCGTTAATTACGCAGCTTGTAATACTTCACAATATAATATATTTAAATATATATATTAACACGTACTCTAAACCACTGTGCAAATGAGATGGTTAAAACGTGCAGCTGGCTGCATAAAGGTCATAGTCTGCATAACAGATGGACGTAGCAACCGGCCCTGAAACATGAAGCCAACCTGAAGTGTCAGAAACCTGCAGCATCACTACGTCCACTAGCTGCTGGCTCCACAAAGCCCTGGCTCCCATAGACTGGAACTGGAAAAGAAGTGATCACAGATCACCAAATACTGCATTCCTCCAGCTCAGGATTGTTTACATATAAGAGTTTTCATGGTCAGATCCAGAGATCAGGTGGCCAATCTGAAAATAAATCAATACTGAATTTTTAAAACATCGTCAACATTTTGCGGGTCAAGGGGCGTGGCTGGCTTGATTGACAGTCGGCAGCGACCATACAGATGAAGCCAGCAGAAGGCGGTAAATGTGGGCGGGGCAGAGAGGGCCCGCCTCTCAATCCATCTGACCAATCGCTGCTCCTATGGCTCCGCCCCCCCTCCCACGATTTTTGTGTCACTGGCTCCTAAAATCCATGATGTCAACCAGGAAGTAGCAAAACCCTGGCTTCATGTTCTCAGTGCAGAAACCAACGGGTGACGTCACGGCAGCTACGTCCATCTGTTATACAGTCTGTGGTAAAGGCAGGGCCCCTGCATCAGTAACGGTGGTGGGCAGTGTGAGGTCGGCGCTGGTCTAACTGGTTGGAGGCTCTCCTGCTCTCACAGACCAGCACGCTGCAGCACGTTCCCAGTCTGATGAGCAGCATCCGGATGATCCACAGCGTCTCGCAGCACTACAACACCTCAGACAGGATGACCGCCCTGCTGCTCAGCGTCTCCAACCACATGATCGCCACCTGCAGGAGCCACCTGTCGCAGGGCGTGAGCCGCCTCTGGGACCTGAGCAGGTACGGGACCGGACCGGACTGCACCGGCGGTGCCACACAGGTCCAGACTGTTCACCATGCCCAGAGCTGGTGCTGGAGGCAGCAAGCAGGGTTAAAGAGACGTAAATCAAAGAAACATCTGGTCAAGAACTCACACGGATCAGAACAGGTGGACACAAAGGTCCAGGCAAGAAGGCAGGTTTATTCCCGGTCAGGTTCGGTACACAGGAGGTCAGTCCGACGGGCGGAGGGGTCCAAAGAGGCGGAGGTCAAAAACAGAAACGAGGTCGTAACAAACAGACTACGGCGATGAGAAAACGCTGGGACGAGGACCGTGAAGTCCAGCAAGACTGTGAGACACACAGGGTGACATGAGGGAGGATGGGAACCAGGTGAGGGCGGGCCATCAGGGAGCAGGTGTGACGAGACGGGGGCAGGAAGTACATCTACGACAGGTTAGTGCTTTCAAAATAAAACAGGAAAGACATAAAGTGTACACACATAAAACAGAAACTTGACGGACATGAAACATCTGGTCCGCTTTCAGTTTATTTTAAACCATCAGTGAATCCAAGCAGACCCACTGTGAGGGTTCTAAAGAGTTCTAAGTCGTTGACAGCAAGAGCGTGAGCCTTCACCTGTGGAGAGCAGCGCCTGAAGCTCCGCCTTCAGGAAACAAGGTCCCAGTCATTCGTGTGCAGAGAGCTTGGTGTCAGCGCCTCTTGTGGTTTTTGCGACTCCTGCAGCACAAAGAGCTCCTTTAAATGTTCCCTGTTTGAGCTTCATTGGGTTTTCTGCAGACTTCATTTGAAATGTGTTAGATTTCAGGCTCAGCTTTCTTCTGTTTCTTCTCTACACTCATCCATCAGACGTCCACCGAACCAGACCCCGTTCAAAACATCACAAAGGTTAGACTTCAGTTTATTCAGAAACAGAACCTCCAGTCCGCGTGCCTCACCGGTCTTTATGAACTCCGGGACGTTGTAGGGGAGCAGGATGGGAGCAGGAATGATCTGAGATGAGGGATGGTGTAGGACGGCAGGCCGGCCTCCTGCCAGCTGCTGCTGGCCGGATGCTGCTCCACCTGTTGGAAACCAACCAGCGTGTGTCTGTGTGCAGGCCGGTGCTGCTGCAGAGAATCTCCGACTGCTGCCACCTGAAGGTGGCGTATCAGAGGAGCTTCCAGAGCGTCCGAGATCAACTGAGAGAGAAGCCTGAGCAGCGACAGTTTGACTTCAGGTAGCCGGTGCTCCGATCCTCAGGGTCCTGCAGCAGGTCGGCGTCGCCTCAACCTCCTCTCTCTGCTCTTCTTCTCAGTGAGAACTACATCTTTGGGCGGTTTGAGGCTTTCTGCAGGCGTCTGGAGAAGATCGCTGACATGGCGTCCACCCTGGAGAGCCTGGCTGCTCTGCAGAACATGAAGGTGGCCACACAGCGTTTCACCATTTCACCCGTCTTTCACCCTCAAACTCACAAATCACATTATCAACAGCACGACAGCCTGACCACACACAGAACCTTTGACCTGAAGCTTTCACACAGTCCCTGAACTGCTCGTCTGTGATGAGCTTCAGAATCCAGAGCTCAGGAAACTTCATCCAGATGACTTCATCCCACACGTCTCGCTGTGTCACAAACACTAGACATGTTCTTTAAAACCAGAACCATCCTCCTCCTGGTTCTGACTCAGCAGAGACCAGCAGGAACCATCCAGAGAGCTTCAGGTGAACTGCAGCCAGAGTTTCCTCAGAGAGACTGAAGGAGAACCCATCCTACTGGATCAATGAATAGATGCAGCACGGATCAGAACCAGAGACCAGAGGAGCCAGTTGGTGGAGATACATTCATCTGATGGTGGAACATCTTTCTACATCTGATGG
>NW_007578793.1:18418-22272 GCF_000690725.1 Stegastes partitus
TGGAACATGAGACACAGAACGTTCTGAACAACCTACGAGCTGTCAACAATGAGACACGAGGTGACCACGAAGCGGCAGATGCGTCGCACAAGAACACGAGATAAAACTACGACATCGAGACAAAATAAGACAAACGAGACACGAAGCTGTTTTCTTCTTCGTTTGTTTTTTACAAAGCGAGCAGTGTGAGGTTGTGGCTCCTGAACTCCAACCACCAAGTCATCTCAGTTCGCTGTCGGACAAATTCTGACCCGAGTTTGTGACAGAACTTGTGCTGAGCTCCGGTGTGTTCCAGGTGGAGGGGGTGGAGGAGATCCGCGTTCGCTGTCAGAGCATCGTGTCGGCGACCGAGTCCAAGAGCTACGACATCCTGGACCACCGCAGGCCCGAGGTGATTCACAGAGCTGAGCCCACAGCTAGCAGCACCGAGCATCCTGGTGGGGCTCGACCTCCCTCCAGGAGCTTTACAGTTCAGGTTCAACACTTGCTTTAAGGTCCAGGTGGTTGTGGAGGTTCGGTA
Organism: Stegastes partitus; assembly: GCF_000690725.1. Taxonomy (NCBI): domain Eukaryota; kingdom Metazoa; phylum Chordata; class Actinopteri; family Pomacentridae; genus Stegastes; species Stegastes partitus. Next base: position 18,939 of record NW_007578793.1, read on the forward strand.
CGGTTGGATCAGGTCTCTCAAGAATGTCGGTGAATGACTGACAGCAGGTCAGGACCCAGTTCAGAGGTCAGAACCTCCTGAACAGCGAGTGGTTAAGTGTTTTTTTCCTTTAAAAAAAAAATTAAGGTCCATTAAATGACTTTTCATTGATTTTTTAAATAAAAAAATCTTTTACTTTGTAAGTAAATGAAGTCAGTGCGACGTCTGTGTTACTCTTTAGTTTTTAGTGGGGCCACATCAATGTTTTATTATGAGTTAGATTTTTACTTTTTTAACTTTTACATTTTTAAAATTAGTTTAAATCAGTGTCATGTTCGTTTTTGTTAGACGAAAAAAAATGCAATTAAAACGAATACAATGTTAAATTAAATATTTTCATTTTAAAACATTATTATTTTATCAAAGGTCGCAAATCAACACGTTAAAGAAATGTTCCTACACGACAATAATGGCTTAAAGGTGGCCTAAAGATTGTAAGTCTGTCTGTGTGTGTGTGTGTGTGTGTGTGTGTGTGTGTGTGTGTGTGTGTCTGTGTGTGTGTGTGTGTGTGTGTGTGTCAGTTTGACAGTGACTTTGCAGACTTCCGGTTCCAGGTCCAGACGGTGTTTCAGTCTCTTCAGTCTCTGCTGGAGTTCTGGTTCAGCCGGTGTGTCACTGTGAGTTCACTCAGTCGGACTGAACCAGCCGATGGATCCTCGTGTCGTCTGAGCGCTGAGCAGTGTTTGTGTTTCAGCTGGAGGAGGCGCTGCAGCAGCTGGTGGCGCTCGAGTCCGGTCCGGTGGCCCATCTGGACCTGCAGCGCTTCTACCTGCTGCTGCTGCAGCGCTACAGCGGAGAGCTGGAGCTGCTGAGGAGAACCTACCAGAGGGATCGAGACGGACCTCCCACCGGACGCAACCTGCCACCGGTACCTACACTGACCCACACTGACCCACGCTGACCCACGCTGACCCACGCTGACCCACGCTGACCCACACTGACCCACGCTGACCCACGCTGACCCACGCTGACCCACGCTGATCCACGCTGACCCACACTGACCCACACTGACCCACGCTGACCCACACTGACCCACACTGACCCACACTGACCCACACTGACCCACACTGACCGAAAAAACAAGACACAAAACTACAAAAAGAAATAAAAACCCACAAAAACCCAAAACAGGGACTATAGGTGTCTCGGTGGTTAGCATCGTGACCTCACAGCTAGAAGGTCGCCGGTTGGCGTCCCGGTGAGGACACCCGGGATCTTCCTGCGTGGAGTCTCCATGTTCTCCCCGTGCAGCGTGGGTTCTCTCCGGGTTCTCCGGCTTCCTCCCACAGTCCACAAACATGCTGAGGTTAATTGGTGATTGTAAATTGTCCGTAGGTGTGAATGTGAGTGTGCTTGGTTGTCTGTCTCTAAGTGTAGCCCTGTGATAGACTGGTTACCTGTCCAGGTGAACCTGCCTTCACCCTGAGTCAGCTGGGATAGGCTCCGCCCCCCATAGTGAGGATGAAGGTTTAGAGATGATGGATGGATGGATCCGAAACTGACTCTAAGATGACTCAAAACGACAGAATTGAGACACAAAAGAACGACAATGAGTCCACAGTGGGGCAGAATGAGTCCACAGTGGGGTAGAATGAGTCCACAGTGGGGCAGAGTGAGTCCACAGTGGGGTAGAATGAGTCCACATTTGCTGTTTCACTGAACCGACAGTCCAGTTGTGTCCCTCTCAGGTGGCCGGCAGGATCCTGTGGTGTCGTCAGCTCTTCAGGAGGCTGGAAGCTCCCATGCTGGTCCTGAAGAAGAAGCTGGACGTCCTCCAGGTCGGGTATTATGGTTTCTCTCCTCAGTGTTGTGAGTGTCGGTGCTGGATGTGACCTCAGTGACCGGCTGTCTGCCTCTGCAGGGACCGCAGGCGACCCAGCTGATCCGCAGCTACAACAGGACGGCCGTGGTGCTGCTGCAGTATGAGGCGCTGCACCTGCAGGGCTGGAGGCAGGCTGCAGAGGGCGCCCCGTATCGCCTCAGCGCCGCCCTGCTGGTCCGGCACGAAAACAGCAAGGTGTCCTACCGTTGGATCAGACAGTGAACTCACCACTCTGATGTTTACTTTTATTGTCGGTCTTGGTGTGTTTGCAGGCCCTCTACGTGAACCTGGACCCTGTGGTTCTGGAGGTGCTGCAGGAGGCCCGGTGGATGACCAGGCTGGGTGTGACGGTGCCACCGGTCATCCTCAAAATGGCCTCCAGAGAGGTGGCGCTCAAAGCTCTGCACAGCCGGTGAGAGCAGCTGCTGGTTCTGTGGGTTCTGCAGGATGAAGTGTGTTCTTGTCTGCTCATCAGATGAAATGTTCTTTGTTCAGACATCATGATGGCAGAGATGGTCAGGTGGGGGACCGCTCTCCTGCTGGACTGTCTGGGACCTGGGGTCCGGTTCACAAAGCAGGTTCAGTGAAAACTCTGAGCCTGTTGAACCTGAAACCTGAGGCTGTGAAACGGACCCCACGTGTAACGTTGTGTCAGTGTTGTGTTCAGGCCAGCTGACAGCCTTCACCGGGCCCGGGACAAGATGATATTAGAAAAAACCCGTGTTTTGTCAGGATTTTAATCACAGCTAATGGATATTAAGAGCTAGACAGATAACGTTACAAGGTGACAAACACTTCTTACCTCGCTCTACGGTGACTTTACTAGTTCCAGCTTCGTGTCACCACCTTTTTTAAAGTATGTTTTAAGCAAATCTCTAAGGCCTCTATTTTCTTCCTCTCTTTTTCTCTTCTTTTTCCTTTTCTGAGCACCAGACTTCTGCTGAGCGGACATTTTGGTGCTGAAGTGCAAAATCTGAACTTCCAACAAAAGGACATCAAATGTTGATCAGGGGCCAAACCATTTAATGTTGGAGGTGGGGGTGGAGGGCAACTCCAAAGATATGAAGGACAGTTCAGACAAAAAATAATTAAAACTTCTGACTCAAATATTGCACTGTTTATTTCCATTAATAGCCCTTCTTTGGGGAAAAAAATCCATAATTCAATGAGGGTCCAGTTCTGGGCCCCCCCGCCACTCTGGGCCCGGGATAACAGACCCGTTTGTCCCCCCGCTATCGGCGGGCGTGGTTGTGTTGATGTTCTGTTAAAGTTCTGTTAATGTTTTGTTAATGTTCTGTTAGTGGTGTGTTGCCGTTGTGCTGACGTTGTGCTGATGTTGTGTTGACGTTGTGCTGACGTTGTGTTGGCGTTGTGCTGACGTTGTGTTGACGTTGTGCTGATGTTGTGCTGACGTTGTGTTGGCGTTGTGTTGGCGTTGTGCTGACGTTGTGCTGACGTTGTATTGACGTTGTG
>NW_007578793.1:22422-25131 GCF_000690725.1 Stegastes partitus
CGTTGTGTTGGCGTTGTGCTGACATTGTGCTGACGTTGTGTTGGCGTTGTGCTGACGTTGTGCTGACGTTGTGCTGACGTTGTGTTTCTGCTGTTGCAGGCTGCTCCAGCTGCTCCAGGACTACAGCTCGGTGCTGGCCAGCATCCCTGCCCTCCTGGTCCCTGTCCTGCAGCCCTTCATCAGCCGGGTGGAGGCGGCGCTCTCCCCTGGACTCACCACGCTGTCCTGGACCGCTCTCAGCACCGACGCTTGTGAGTCAGAACCAAGCACACGCTGCTACATTTGCTGTTGCAGGATGTATGAAACCCGTGTTGACCTAAAGAGACGCTGGAATGAACCAGCATCCAGGAATAGCTCGACGTTCTGCTGTCTGTCCCGTCCAGTCATAGACGGCGTGTACGCGGCTCTCACAGAACTGGACCAGGTTGCCAAAATGGCCACGGACCTGCTGGACTGTCGCATCGCTCGCCTGCTCCAGTCCATGTCGTCCTGCCGCCTGCTGCTGCTGCCTGAAGACTCACCTGTCTCAGCTGAGGAGCTGCTGCAGCAGACGGACGGATCAGTGCGGGCCGCCGCCGCCGCCCTGAGCCGGTCGTACCGACGTTCAAATCACACATTTACAAGCTGAACAGTCAAAAACAAACACTTTGTTTAAAGTCCAGGCTCCAGAGCAGAAACTCAAAGAACCGAGCTGAGTCCAGCTGAGTTCCTGCTGTGGAGCCTGAAGTCAGTCTCTGAACCTGAACTGGTGGTTTGTAATCTGTCATCAGAGACAATACTCTGCTGTAGGAGTAATCTGATTACTGTGAGGTAGTGCAGGTTGGATGGTGCTGAAGCGATACTGACCAGGGCTGTTGGTGTTCAGGCAGAGTCAGCAGGTGGAGATGCTGGTGTTTGAGCTGGTCGACGAGCTGAAGAGGAAGATGAAGGCGACGGACGCCGTTAGCCTGCAGGTAACGGTGACGCCACCCAGACAACCGAGCCGAGTCGGCGCCGCGACTCCACCGTTAAACCTCTGGTCTCGTCCTCAGGGGTCCTTCCAGTGTCTCCATCCAGACTCCAGACACAAGAGCCGCTGCCTGGCCTGTCTTCCCTGTCGCTTCTACAACCTGATTGGTCACCTGTGTCACCGGAACGCCGAGGCGCTGCTCACAGGTGGGCTGTGGCTCCCGCCTCCTCCCGCCTCCTCCCGCCTCCTCCGGCCTCCCGGCCCACATAGGGAATCCATTTCATTTGTCCACAGTCAGTTTTATGTCCACGCAGACCTTAGCGTCTGTTTCTGCTCAGATTTGGAGGTATGACGTAACAGCAGTGACACGGTGAAGCCACCGACTTCTACAAAGTGCTGCAAAATGTTTCGGGACGGACGTGAAGGAACCGCGGTGTGACGGAGAAGAAGTAAAACGATGGAAATGTGCCAAAACAGGCAAAACATCCAGTAAAACCACAGAAAAAAAGCAATAACAGACCTGCTAGCTATCAAAAAATATAAATTTAAATAAAGAAAATATCAGGCTAAACTGTAAATAATGTCCACATGATGAATCTGTGTTTTATAGCAGTTATAAAATCAACAAAATATTGTTATTTTACCGACGTTAAAAGAAAAACATGTATAATTATGATCAAATAAATGTAATTTTTAGATGTTATTTTACAGATTTTTCCTGTTATATTAAATTAAAGATGCTTTTTAAATTAAAATCACATAAAAAATATCAGTTTACTCACATCGTCATTATTTCAAAGATATTTATGCTCATAAACTACAGATGGCCAAAGGTCTTACTGTACATTTAATATTCTACTGGTTTGTTATGTCTGGCGTCCTGCTGCCACATTGTCGCTTCCTTCGTGTTACGTTGCTCGTCTGTGCTCTGTGCAGCCGTCAGACGCAGCCTGGAGGCCCTGACCAGGCGGCTCTCTGCTCCTGGCCCTCTGCTCAGAGCCTCCGTCCGCCGGTGCAGCGGCGGCGTGGAGCCGAATCCCAGCCTGGAGCAGCTGCAGGTAGCAGCACGCCTCGTCCACCTCACCTGCAGCACCTGCCCCGCTTTGGGCCACCTGTTGCTGTCTCTTTGTGGTGGTTTTGTGTCTGTTTGTGTCTCTTTGTGGTGGTTTAGTGTCTCTTTGTGGTGGTTTAGTGTCTCTTTGTGGTGGTTTAGTGTCTCTTTGTGGTGGTTTAGTGTCTCTTTGTGGTTGTTTAGTGTCTCTTTGTGGTTGTTTAGTGTCTCTTTGTGGTGGTTTTGTGTCTCTTTGTGGTGGTTTTGTGTCTCTTTGTGGTTGCTTAGTGTTTGTGGTGGTTTTTGTTGCTGTTGATCACTCACAGCAGGCTCACTGTGTTTGTGTGTCTGTTTCTGTGTTGTGTTGCTGTGTGTGTGTGTGTGTGTGTGTGTGTGTGTCAGACTGCAGTGAACCAGGTGCTGACCACCTTGCTGTCTGCAACCAATCACGTCCCTCTGTGGAGCTACACTCACCTGCAGCTCAGGCAGCAGCAGGTAGGTTCTCCTCACTGGCCGAGCAGTCCACTCACCTGACGGCAGGCGGCCAATCACAGTCCAGCTCTCTTCTCTCTGCGCGTCAGGTGGAGCAGGCGGCGGCTCCTGATGCAGGTGAGGACGTCCAGGTGAAACCGGCGGTGCTGCGACCGCTGGACAGACAGCTGGCCGAACACAGAGACGTGTCCAAGTCAGTGAGCAGAGCCGAGAATGG
>NW_007578793.1:25589-28718 GCF_000690725.1 Stegastes partitus
TGTCCCGGATCAGGCTACTGGTGCTGCTCGGCTCCGTCGTGTCGGCTCTGAAGGCTGCGGCTGCCGAAGCCCTGAGTCAGCTCACCGGACTCTCTGCTCTGTGGGACCAGGTGAGTGAGTGTGTGTGTGTGTGTGTGTGTGTGTGTGTGTGTGTGTGTTGCTGTTGTCGAGCTGCAGTCACGTCCGGTTCTTGTGTTCAGGACCCGGAGCAGCAGCTGCAGGACTTCCTGCGCAGAGATCCGTCGCTGCAGGAGTTCAGCGCTCACGTCTGCTGCTACTCTGTGAGTCTGAGCATCAGCGTGTGGCTCAGCCGGCACAAGGTTCTGGTTCTACAGGGTCAGAACCAGGAGGGAGAGGGTTCTGGTTCTGCAGGAACATCAAAAGTGATTTTAATGACTTTTTAGGGTTTTCGGCTCAGATTTGTTAAACTGTCCGACAGAACCGTGGGTTTCACACGGTGTGTTCAGGGACCATCAGAAAGTCCAAAACCTGTCGGTTGTTTCTGGTTCTGGTTCTGGTTCCTGGCTGATAAATGCTGTCCAGTGTTGTTCCTGCTCTGACTCCAGCCATCACGGTGTGAACGTTTACCCATGATGCCTTGCTGCAGAAGCTGGAGGAGCAGATCGCGGAGCTGCCGGCCTTTCTCACCGTGGGTCCGGTTCTTCTCGACACCGACCAGCTGAAGCTGGCGCTCGCTCACGAGTGTCGTCTCCACAAACGAGCCTTCGGCGCCGCGCTGAACCGCCGGGCGTCCGCTGACATGAACGCCGTCTTCTCATTGGTGGAGGGGCTGACCAAGCGCCTGCAGCGTCCAATCACGGACCTGGAGGACGTGGGAGACGCGATGGCGGCGCTCAGAGAGGTCAGCCGGCGTCTGATTGGCTGCCTCCCTTCCTCTGACACGTTTATTGATCTGCTCGTTTTAATGAACCGTTGATCAGCGTGTCTGATGATTATGACATCGTTGTTCTTTACGTTCACTCCGTCCTTTGTCTCTTCTCTCCGACCTGGTTGAGGTTCGGGAGGAGGAGGCTCGTATCGACGCCACCATCGGCCCGGTGGAGGAATCCTTCGCTCTGCTCGGCAAACACCAGCTGCTCTTCAGCGACGGGAACGCAGAGCGCGTGGATGGACTGATGTACGCCTGGAGGAACCTCAACGCTCTGGTGAGGAACAAGGTCTACTGGTGAGAGGAAGGTCTATGGTGGAGGAGGAGAAGGTTTATTATGGTGGAGAAGAAAGTTTGTGATGGAGGAGAAAGTTTGTGATGGAGGAGAAGAAGGTTTATTATGGTGGAGAAGAAGGTTTGTGATGGTGGAGAAGGTTCATCATTGTCTCAGTGAACACACACTGGGTGTTCGCTCTGATCGGCTGCAGGCTGCTGAGTCATCAGTAGCTGCATTCACTGACACCTGGACACCAGAGCTTCAGTGAAGTTTCTGGCTCCTGCTTCAGAACACATGAAGTCCAGAGATGCAGAACCGGTGTTGTGGTTTCAGGTGGTGCAGAACCAGAACGTCCTGGTGGAGATTGAACCCAGCATGAAGGCCGAGCTGCTGAGCGCAGTGCGGAGCTTCCAGAGCAGCGTCGACAGCTTCTGCTCCGACTACAGCCTCAGGTGACCACGAGCGCTTTGGTTCAGACCATCTGACAGAATCGTGTCCAGCCAACAGACCCGGCCGACCCGCTGGACTTAGCTGCTGCTCTGTAACCAGTGTTTTTACACTAACGTCAATAAAACATACAGCACAAGGTTCAGAGTTTGTTTCTCATGAACACACCACCAGAAGCACATCACGTAGGAGCAGCTCTGTGTTCCGTTCTTGATGACTTCAATGAAGAACGAAGGTTCTAACAAATGAACTCGTCTGATTTGGACCTTTTTCAGCAGGTTTCATCTTCTTCATGTCATTTTTAAGAAATGAACTCATGAATTAACTTTAATGTTTTGAGCTACACTCGTGTCTTTGAACACGCGATTTAAATCCTGAAAGCAGCAACAAATCATAAAAGAACACGTAAATATGTCAAATGAACTCCTGCTGTGGCCCGTCAGCATAACGGTTCTGTTGTGCCGCTGCGTCCTGTGCAGGGGCCCCGGCGTGGACGGCGCCGCCCCGGCTGAAGCCAGCGAGCGTCTGCAGAGCTTCCAGGCCGAGTTCGAGCAGCTGTGGGATAAATACACGACCTACTCGGCAGGGGAGGAGCTGTTCGGACTGCCGCCTCACGGTAAGAGAGGCTCCGCCCACTTCCTGGTTTCTCTTCCTGCTTCCTAACCGGCCGCCTCCCTGCAGAGTTTCCTGAGCTGCACCGGATCCGGAGGGAGCTCTCTCTGCTGTCCAGACTCTACTCTCTGTACAACTCGGTCACCGGCAGCGTCGCCGGCTACTACGACCTCCTGTGGGCGGAGCTCAACATCGACAAGGTCAACGCGGAGCTGCAGGACTTCCAGAACAGGTAGAGCGTTGGGTGGGAGCGTTCTGACCGTCACCACCGTGTAACCGATCGGTACCACCGCTGACCCCGACCCAACAGGTGTTAAACAGTTCTTCCTTTGGTTTGATTGGCGGTTGGTAAACCAGCTTAGAGGTTCAGTAGCGCCGCCTGCTGGAGCAGAGTGGGCAGAGAGCACAGGACGGGTTCTGATGTTCCTGCTGCAGCACTAAATGACATGTGAGGGAAAGAGTCAGTGCGTCCAGTGCACAGTGTGGCCACTGCCCAACATCCAGTGGTTCTGCTACAGCTCCTATAAACAGTGCTCACCTTGAATCAGTCGTTTCATTTCCCTTGTTGACAGGAATTTACCTAAAACAGTCTTTCATGTCAAAGTGAAAACAGATCCCTACAAAGTCCGTTTATTTAAAATCTAGAACGTAGAACAGATGGTTTCATCAGAGTTCTCCTCCTTTAATGTACCTCAGCCAGGTGGTGCAGAAGTCCCACAGTCAGTAAACGCATCATCTGAGGTCAGTGAATGTGTCTCAGTGGTTGTAGTATAAAGACTCGTGTATCTGGAAGGTCCAGTCCCTGGTGGATCAGAACTCCTGGATAGAACCACACCATGAAGACTGAAGAACCCTCCAAGAACTCTGGGAAAGGTTGTTGAGAAGCATCAGTCAGGAGACGGTA
>NW_007578793.1:29866-32975 GCF_000690725.1 Stegastes partitus
GACCCTGAACCACCCAGTCCTGGTTTACTGGTTTAGATTAGACCCTGAACCACCCAGTCCTGGTTCATTGGTTTAGATTAGTCCCTGAACCACCCGGTCCTGGTTTCCACAGAGGTCTGACCATCAAAGCTAACGTTAGCCACATTAGCCTACAACACGCTAGCACTGAGGAGGTCCCATCAGAGCTCCCGGTGCACCCTACCCCTAACCCAGATGTGTACTGCAGCTCGTTGATGTAGCACACAGTGTGCCCGGCAGCAGTCAGCCGGTTCTCAGCGCTGCTACCTTCACTTCTCTGTCCTTGTCGGCTTGAAAAGGTGCACAAATAACAACACATTTGCAGGTATCTGTGGCGTGGTTGTGGTGGCCGACGTGTTGCGTGTGCTGCTGTGTCCTCCAGGCCGTGCTGCCCAGACACTGGACTCGCCTCAGCCATCTGACCGGCCACAGCTTCCAGGTGGAATCAGAGAGTTTCTCCCTCAGAAACATCATGGAGGCGCCGCTGCTGAAATACAAGGAAGACATCGAGGTACTGGTGCTGCTAACGCCATGTGGACCGGAACACAGTCACAGTGAAAGTGAAAAACTTCTGCCTCCTCCTCAGGTTCTGCTCTTTGATCTCAATTCAACCGTCAGGTCCAGGTCATAGTCGGCAGTGTTTCCTCAGAGAGACGGAGAGGAAAAACCCAACACACAAAAACACAAAACAGAGACACGAAATGACACAAACAAAACAGAAAACAACAAAACTGTGTCCCAAAGACACACAAGACGAGCAAATAAAACCACAGACATGAAACCACACGAACGAGACAAAAACAAACACAAAGAGACAAAACTGTCCTAAAGTCACATAAAATGACCAAAACAAAAGAGAAACGCCCCAAAAATTAGACTGAACGTTTCCAAAGAGACACAAAACGACACGAACGAGATCGAAACTCAGAAAAACGACACAAACACATGAGATGAACATAAATGACAGAAAGTTAGCTCCTAAGATGAGCAGCGGTAAGCCTGAGCCCTGAAGAGCAGTCATCCTGGAAACATGGAGCAGTCCTGCCAAGTCCAGGATATCTCACGTGGAAATTCTTGTATAAAGATGTGAAAATGATTCTCCTGTGATTGTAATGATCCTGAAACTCCAGACTAGTCAGAAGGTTGACGTGCCGCTGTGCCTCAGGACGTGTGCATCGGCGCCGTGAAGGAGCAGGACATCGAGGCCAAGCTGAAGGACGTCGCGGCCGAGTGGAGCAGCCGGACGCTCAGCTTCGCCACCTTCAGGACCAGAGGGGAACTGCTGCTCCGAGGGGCCGAGACCGCCGAGATCGTCTCCGTGATGGAGGACAGTCTGATGGTGCTGACGTCGCTGCTGAGCAACAGGTGGGAGAGTCGTAGCTAGTCTGCTGACAGTTTAGTGTTAGTCACCAAAATCTGGTTGTCCTGCAGCAGAAACACCATCTGGCAGAAAAACTGAGAGTTAAACCCAACCTACTGGATCAGAACCAGAGACAGACGAGCCAGTTGGTGGAGATACATTCAGCTGATGGTGGAACATCTTTCTACATCTGATGGTGGAACATCTCTAGAGAAACCACCCTGATGAAACACCTCCAGAACGTTCTCAGAGCGTTTTTAGAACTGAACAAGTTCTGGTTGAAATGATGAGAAGCGTGTTTGTGTTGTGACAGGTACCGCCTGCTGACCTGCAACACTTCCTGTTTGAACCTTTCTTCCATCTTAACAATGTTCTCCGTTTGCTTCGATGAACCGCGTCAAACTCCTCGTATGTGAAAACCAACGAGGCAAGAACATCACGTCTGATTAGCATTAGCGTTAGCATTAGCAGCTACCTGTTCATTACAGATTGCTGCCTTCCTGACAGCAGCGTATCAGACTGACAGTGAGGTTAGCATCCACATCCCCTGTGTTAGCGTGGCGCTAGCTTACCTTTCCATAAACTTGCTGTTTGTCTGAGTTTAGCTCGTAGGTCTGTTTGCTTTAGTTTCCTTGCTGACGTTGATGCGTTCTTGGAGCTTCTTTGCTTCCAGCAGCACAGCAGGTCAAACCGATGAATCCACCGAGCCGCTCAACTAAAAACAGAAGTCCGTCCGTCCACTCTTCCTCCTCATAGAGAGAATAAAACAGCTCGAGTGTTGTTCTCATCGTGTTTGCTGTTGATGCTGACACCAGAGAGGACGCATGAGGCAGTGAAACAAACTCAGAGAGACGAGGAGGAAATGAAAGCTAAGGAGAGGAGTGGGATGGATGAGTGAATGAATGAACTGCGCTCCTTCGTCCTGAAGGTACAACGCTCCGTTCAAGCCGTCCATCCAGCTGTGGGTCCAGAAACTCTCCAACGCCTCCGAGGTCATCGAGAAGTGGCTGTCGGTTCAGAACCTGTGGATCTACCTGGAGGCGGTGTTCGTGGGCGGCGACATCGCCAAGCAGCTGCCTCAGGTTAGTTTGTTAAACGTTGTCTCTCACACAGGACAGAACTTAGAGTTGACCTGTAACTCCTGCAGGAGGCCAAACGCTTCCAGAACATCGACAAGTCCTGGCAGAGGATCATGCAGCGAGCGCACGAGCTTCCCAACGTGGTGCAGTGCTGCGTGGGAGACGAGGCGCTCAGCCAGGTGAGCAACACCTGCAGCGTCTCTTCAACAAATAGCCAAAGTGACAACATCTGTCAGCCACAAACCGCCAAGACAGGAAGAGTCACAGACTGACCGACAGTCTGCACATCCGGATGTTTCATCAAAATCACTTTAATCTGAATGTCTAAAGATTCCTCAAAGTAAAATGTGCACCAAAAGGATTTTATAAAAACCAGAACCTTCCTCCTCCCGGTTCTGACCCTGTTCTTCTCTCTTCTTGGTCCTCCAGCTGCTGCCTCACCTGCTGGAGCAGTTGGAACTCTGTCAGAAGTCTCTGTCCGGTTACCTGGAGAAGAAACGCCTGGTGTTTCCACGCTTCTTCTTCGTGTCCGACCCTGCGCTGCTGGAGATTCTAGGCCAAGCCTCAGACTCACACACGATCCAGGTAACACACACAGGTAACACACACAGGTAACACACACAGGTAACACACACAGGTAACACACACAGGT
>NW_007578793.1:33717-44304 GCF_000690725.1 Stegastes partitus
CTGTCTGTCTGTCTGTCTGTCTGTCTGTCTGTCTGTCAGGCTCACCTGCTCAGCCTCTTTGACAACGTGAACCGAGTTGTTTTCAGTGAGAAGCTCTACGACCAGATGATCAGTTTTCAGTCGCAGGAGGGAGAAACCGTGGATCTGAACCGGCCCGTCCTGGCTCAGGTACCACCGCCGTCGCTCGGACTTCACAGGCTCGTCCGTGGGCCAGCATTAGGGTTCAGGTTCTAATGATCAGCACTGAAACCACCAACGGGTCAGAAAGCCCTGTGAGTCCACGGTGAGCTTCCTCTGAACAGGTCTGGCTGCTGCACCGGTCTTCTGCTGTGTTTCTCAGCTTTCACCCAACACGTCCACGGTCCTCATCATTGGACCCACCATCGGTTCTGGTTGTTGGACTTCGGGTTCCATCCTAATCCGTGTTTTGGCGTTGAGCATCACATATTGTAGAACTGTGAAGGACACAAAGGGAGCAGAAGGTCCAGAAAACCGTAGGATGACAAGTTTCTCATGTGAGAGACCAGAAAAAGTTCAGCAGGAAAGTCACTCATGACCTGCAGCTTCTTCTGGATGGTGAAGCTCCTGCAGGCCTGAGATGTTCTGAAATGTTAGTTTGTTAGAATCAAGATTTCAGGCGTTTTAGCGTCTTAATGTCCAGGTTTGTGAGGTTTTGAAGTATTAATATCCAGGTTTTGATGAAGCCAGAGGAAGTCCAGTGAAGAAGTCGCTCTGCATCTTGATCAGACGTGACCTTGATGTCTCAGTGAAGAGACTCAGAAATGAATCTGGATCCTCGTTACTTGTTTAAACTACCAACCTGATGGTGGCCTGAATACATCTTTTGCACAGGACTATAAAGAACTACAACAACCGAGTCTCTTTGTTCCTACAAACTTGAACGTCACACGAGCATGACCTGACATTAAAGCGTTCGGACTTAGACATCGGTATAATGAGCGATACAGCAGAAGGGAAACTCTGGATTTTTAGATTTCTCCTGATAAAATGTCCGTTGTTGCACTGATTTAGTCATTTTTTCCTACAAACGTGTGAACTGTTGGCCGTTGCCTTTTCCAGGGCAATGTGGAGGTGTGGTTAGGACAGCTGCTGGCCGGGGTGAGGCTCACCCTCCACGCCATCATCCGTCAGGCCCAGTTGGCGGTCGGCGCCCCCGGCCTGAAGCTGCTGGAGTTCCAGTCGGCGTTTCCAGCTCAGGTCGGCCTGCTGGGAATCCAGATGATCTGGACCAGAGATGCAGAGGAAGCACTCGTCATCAGCAAGTCTGACAAGAAGGTGGTTCTGTTTTAAAAGCAGGCCCACGGGGCAAACACCTGGCCTCCTCCGCTCACTGTCACTGTTTCGCTGTCCACAGATCATGCAGACGACCAATCAGAAGTTCCTGGACATCCTCAACGAGCTGATCGACATGACGACGAAGGAGCTGAGCAGGAACGAGAGGACCAAGTACGAGACGCTCATCACCATCCACGTCCACCAGAGAGACATCTTTGACGACCTGGTGAGCTGACGGACGGACGGACACAAGCGGTGCTGAGTATCGATCGGCGGTTAATGTTGTCGTGGTAACTCCATCAGGTGCGTCTGAACGTGCGATCGGCGTCAGACTTCGAATGGCAGAAACAGTCGAGGTTTTACTTCGTGGAGGAAACGGACAGATGTGTCATCCAGATCACCGATGTGGAGTTCAGCTACTGCAACGAATATCTGGGCTGCACAGACAGGCTGGTCATCACCCCGCTGACAGACAGGTACACCAGAACACCTCATCACCCAGAGCAGGCAGTCGGCTCAGTGATCTGGCGTTAACAGTTCAGCAGATGAAAAACATATTAACTGATGAGGCAGAAGAAGGAAGTCGTGCCTGTCAGTAAACATACCGTAGACCAGCTGCAGTACCTGGTTGTTCCACCAGGTGGCGCCTCTCACTGTTTACTCCCGCAGAGACCAGAGGAGGCGTCTACAGACTACAGCTCCTGGTGGCAAAATACTCAATGCATTGTTTGGTGGAATTAACCTTTAAAATGAAGAACCATTTGGGGTGGAGTAAACCTGTAAATCTACTTTGGGTGGAGTTAATGTTTGAAGTATAAATACTCGGATACAATGTATTATTATGGGGGGAATAAACCTTTAACACTATAAATACTCAAGAAAGTAGGTGGAGTTAATAAAATAAAACTGTAAATGATTGGAAACAAAGTCGTGTTTTTGGAAGAATAAACCTTTGAAACTAGAAGTACTTGGACGGAAAGCGGTATTTTGGTTCTGGTTGGTTCTTGGATGCGACATCGTAAACCTTTAAAACCAGAACTACTTGAATATAAAGAAGTGTTTTGGGTGGGATAACACCTGGTCTTCCATCCTGACGCTCCCAGAATGCATTGCACGGCTGCTTACATAGAAAATGAAAGAGAGGAGTGACGGATGTCGTCGACGTCATCGAGCTGCGTTGTGTCAAAGTGTCGGTGGTAGAAAATCAGCAGCACGTGGGCGGATGTCCGCTGCACTGATCGATTGTTGACCGGTCACCGTGTCCGTGTGTCCAGGTGCTACATCACTCTGGCCCAGGCCCTGGGGATGAGTATGGGCGGAGCTCCGGCCGGTCCAGCAGGTACAGGTGAGTTTCCTCCTCCGACTCGCTGAGACGTCCTCACATGGACTGACCTTCATCTAACTCGGTGAGCGTTTGCAGGTAAAACGGAGACCACCAAAGACATGGGCCGCTGTCTGGGGAAGTACGTGGTGGTCTTCAACTGTTCTGACCAGATGGACTACAGAGGCCTGGGTCGCATCTACAAAGGTGAGTTCACCTGCTGCTGAGTGACGCCAGCTCCCCTCCCCTTATGTCAGGGATGCTGTTCAGAGAACTCCTTCAGTGTTACTCTGAATCACAGACTGTGTAAAGATGGACGTAGCTGCCGTGACGTCACCCGTTGGTTTCTGCTCTGAGAACATGAAGCCAGAGTTTTGCTACTTCCTGGTTGACATCTTGGATTTTTGGAGCCATAGGAGCAGCGATTGGTCAGACGGATTGAGAGGTGGGTCCTCTCTGCCCCGCCCACATTTACCGCCTTCTGCTCGCTTCATCTGTATGGTCGCTGCCGACTGTCAATCAAGCCAGCCACGCCCCTTGTCCCGCAACATATGGACAATGTTTTGAAAATTCAGTATTGATTTATTTTCAGATTGGCCACCTGATCTCTGGATTTGACCATGAAAACTAATAAGAAAACAATCCTGAGCTGTAGGAACACGGCATTTCATGATCTGTGATCACTTCTTTTCCAGTTCCAGTCTATGGGAGCCAGGGCTTTGTGGAGCCAGCAGCTAGTGGACGTAGTGATGCTGCAGGTTTCTGACACTTCCGGGTTGGCTTCATTTTTCAGGGCCGGCTGCTACGTCCATCTTTTATACAGTCTCTGAATGCTTCTTTCCTGGTGACTGTTGACAGTTTGGAGTCCATCCTGTTTGTGATTCCAGCCTCACCAGGCGCTGGCTTCCCNGGAGCCATAGGAGCAGCGATTGGTCAGACGGATTGAGAGGCGGGCCCTCTCTGCCCCGCCCACATTTACCGCCTTCTGCTCACTTCATCTGTATGGTCGCTGCCGACTGTCAATCAAGCCAGCCACACCCCTTGTCCCGCAACATGTTGATGATTTTTTAAAAATTCAGTATTGATTGATTTTCAGATTGGCCACCTGATCTCTGGATCTGACTGAAAACTAATAAGAAAACCATCCTGAGCTGTAGGAATGCAGTGTTTGGTGATCTGTGATCACTTCTGTTCCAGTTCCAGTCTATGGGAGCCAGGGCTTTGTGGAGCCAGCAGCTAGTGGACGTAGTGATATTGCAGGTTTCTGACACTTCCGGGTTGGCTTCATGTTTCAGGGCCGGTTGCTACGTCCATCTTTATACAGTCTCTGAATGCTTCTTTCCTGGTGACTGTTGATAGTTTGCAGTCCATCCTGTTTGTGATTCCAGCCTCACCAGGCGCTGGCTTCCCTCTGGGTCGGGCTGAGAGTTGAACTGAACATCCAGACGGTCATTTACACCAAACAGCTGTTGCTGAGTGTGATCATACTGAGAGCCGCAAAAACCCTTCACTGTAAAGTGTTTCTGTTCTCTGCAACACAACACCGCAGCTCATAACTCTACTTTAATTACATGTTTCTAAGTATTCGTAAGAAGGCTCAGCTTCGGTTGCTTATTGTTTCTCTGGATTTGGTTGAAACTTGTGCTGAACATCTACTGAGGACAGTTTAAACTAAGACGCTGTGGCTCATGGATCTTTTTTCATCTTAAAACTCACACTTTTTTGTTTTAAACAGCTGCAAATGTCCGTAAAATGACACTGAAGTAAAAAAAATAACAAGCCTTTACAGTCAAACACCTGTTTTTAATTTTTTATATGTGAATCGATACTTTTTTCTGTGAAATCTGTGAAAACACTTTAACAAATAATTTGCCATTTTTCAAACCTTAATCGTTTTTCTTGCAAATAACAGCGAGCGTCTGTAGAACAGTGGCATTCTGAACTGGATTAAACATCTGTTTAATTACGTGTCACATGAAACACGATCACATTGTCCCTTCTTGCTACACCTCTCATGTCAGGTGATCATCTGTCGACAGCCAGACAGGGTGAGCTGTAGAACAGTTCTGGACAGTAAGTGAACCTGTGCTTCTGCAGGTCTGGCTCAGTCCGGAGCCTGGGGCTGCTTCGATGAGTTCAACCGCATCGAGCTGCCGGTGCTCTCTGTCGCCGCTCAGCAGATCTACATCGTCCTGCAGTGCAAGAAGAACAAGAAGAAGCAGTTCGTCTTCACCGACGGCGACGTGGTCGACATGGACCCAGAGTTCGGCATCTTCCTCACAATGGTAGCCGAGCTCCGACTCCGGACCAGTTCCTGTTAACACTTTAACCTGTTAAACATATATCAACCAAACAGGCAGAAGAAACAAGATGCTGCAGGTCAGTTCACATACCCTAGACCAGCTGCAGTACCTGGTTGTTCCACCAGGGGGAGCCTCTCCCTGTTTAATCCTGTAGAGACCAGAGGAGGCGTCTACAGACTACAGCTCCTGGTGGCAGCAGAGAGCATTGTGGGAGTTTAGCAGCAACGGGACCATGACAGAGACTCTGAGGAGGTTCAGGACCTCCAACCAGAGCTCATGGGTTTAAGTCGGCTGGTGTCGACGACAGAACGTTCTGTGTGGCTGCAGCAGATGAGGCGACGTTTTCAGGACCCCAGTTTACCTTTAAGAGTACAAACACTGGAAAAAATAACTACAGCCGTGACTCGATGACCCGACACTAAATGTAAAACCTTCTTCTATGTCGGATAGCAAGGCTGTCGGATTGTCCAGACGGAGGTCCAGATACAAGGGGGGCTTGATGCTGGAAGGATCATTAGTTGTTCATTATTGTTCATAGTTGTTGCTGGATGCAATTTTCCGTCTGATGTCTGGTGTAACAGCATCGATTAATCAGTTAATCAATTAGCTTCCGTGGTTGATGATACAGCCGCAGTATAAACGGGTTCATAGACGTGTTCAGCTGTCAGAACCTGTCACACTGTTTCATACTTCTCAGACCTTCAGAGCACCAAACCTCCTTCCTGGGTTCCACACACGCAGCAAACTGATGCAAACCGACTTCATTAGTAGGTCAGTGAGTGGGACTCGTGTGTTGTTAGAACCCTACGCTACCGAGCTGACCGGGCCGCTTGTGCATTATGGTAGAGTTTGGTATTAAGTGTTGGTGTTAGTTTGTATTATGGTAGAAGGAAGTGATTGTATGTCGTTTATAAATGCTATTTGTCCTGTCAGTACATACAACTGTCAAAACTGAGATGGAACCAGACGCGATAGCTGCCATTAAAACGGAGAGCTCGCTGAACAGAACCCATCCAAAAACTTCAGGGTTGATGTTCTCTTAAGTTACCGACCGGTTCTATTAGTTTCTGCAAATGTTGAGAGAACATTCAGAACGTTTCCAGTAATGTTCCTTTAATATCAACATGTAGAGAACTCCTGACAACGCTGGAGCATAACGGTCCATGAATGTTATCAGCAGACATTCTTAGAACATCTCAGTTGTCCTGAAGAACATTCTGGGAACTAAAAGAAAACCCTTGGTGGCATCGGTAGAACTTTGCAGAACCGCCTCAGGTTGCTCCTCTAGCTGGGTGTCTCGGACCGTCTCACTGTGAGTACCAGTAGAACATCCCGCCACAGCGAACCTTGCAACAGAACTCTACAACTCTCAGTTCGGAGAGTCCAGAACCGATGTGCTCGGGAACCAACCAGACACAAGCTTCCAGACTTCAGCGCCACCTTCTTGTTCCCCCAGAACCCCGGTTACGCCGGCCGCCAGGAGCTGCCCGAGAACCTGAAGATCCAGTTCCGCACGGTGGCCATGATGGTTCCGGACCGAGCCATCATCATGAGGGTCAAACTGGCCAGCGCAGGTTTCCGGGACAACCAGGTTCTCAGCAGGAAGTTCTACACCCTGTACAAGCTGTGTGAGGAGCAGCTGTCCAAACAGGTCTGTTCCCGCTCACTTCTGAAGCATCGACATCGTTCTGCTTTTGCTCGGCTCTCCTGTCATCGCTTTTAGGTTCCGTTAGAATCTGACTGTTTAACGCTGTAGTGAGCAGAGGAGGCGTCACTTCCTGGTTGGCAATCAGAGAGCATTGTGGGAGTGTAGCTGGAAAAGGGGCGCCATGAGAAAGACTTGTGTGATGCTGAATGACGCCCGACCACAGCTGACGTATTTGACTAAGTAGTGACTGATTAGAACATCCAGCCTGTAGCATCAGTGACCAAGTGTTAACCAGCTAGTCCAGTTAAACCCATCGAAGGACTCAAGACGTCCCTCAACCAACAATTCAATTCCATTTTGTTTGTATAGCGCATATTTACAACAACAAGTCATCTCATAGCTGCTCACAGGCTCATTGAAGGTCTCGTTTGTCGTCTGTTCTCGTTCGCTGCTCTTTCTGTCTTTGCGTCAGGTCCATTACGATTTTGGTCTGAGGAACATTTTGTCGGTTTTGAGGACGCTGGGATCCGTGAAGAGGTCGAACCCTTCAGAACCGGAGAAGACGGTGGTGATGAGGGTCCTGAGAGACATGAACCTCTCCAAGCTGGTCAGTGATGTGCTCCAGTTCGTTATAATTAGTTAGTGGGACAGTTTGATGAGCTGCTGTTAGCATAGACTTAATGTTTATTGTTGTATTTATATGTGTTTAGGTTTATTCCACCCAAAATGCTACTTTCTGTCCAAGTAATTGTAGTTTTAGAGTCGCAGCATAGATTAGTTTTACCCAAAATACTCTGTCCAAATACTTTTGCTTTTAAAGGTTTATTCCATCCAAAATGCTACTTTTTGTTTAAGTGTTTGTAGTTTTCAAGGTTTAAGCCAAACAAAATACAACTTTCTGTCCAAGAATAAAAACGAGATCCCGACAAACGCAGCACGCTGAACGAAGACTCCAACAAACTGAAGTAATGTTTGTACTCAGACTAGTTCGGCCCGTTCTGTGGAACATGACGTTCTGCTGATCCTCGCTATCGTCCTGCTTTAGACAATGTTTGTATTTCTTTCAACCAATCCCGATGGTCGTGGGCGGAGCTAAGCGACGGCTTCGGTAGCATGGTGGTGGTGATTAAAACATGTTAGCGCTGACAGCTGCTCGGCCCGACTAACCCAGACAGTGACGGGGATTCCTTCTCCGCAGGTGGATGAAGACGAGCCTCTGTTCATGAGTCTGATCAACGACCTGTTTCCTGGCATCGGTACGTTCCTGATCGCAGCTTTCACATGTGGAGACAAACACGCTGAGTCATGACGTGACGGCTTCGTTCTGGCTGCTCTGTAGTTCTGGACAAAGCAGGTTATCCCGACCTGGAGGCGTCCATCGTCCGTCAGGCCCAGCAGGCCGGGCTGATCCCTCATCCCCCCTGGACCCTCAAGCTGGTCCAGCTCTACGAGACGCAGAGAGTCCGGCACGGTACGGGTCAGAACACACAGAACAAACCGGAGCTGCACTCTAATGCAATGCAGTCCAATTCTCACAGCAGCGTAAATACAAAACTAAATCTGAAGCTTTCTTAGAGCCAATAGCAGGAATGAGTGCAAACAGCAGGCGGAGAAGGAACTCTGGCACCAAACAACACCAGACTGTGACGCTGTCCCGCTGAGACACCAAACAAACAGGCACTAAACAACACAACGACAAGAAATGAGACACACACGGAGACAAAACAGAAATGAGACGCGTTACAAACACAACATGACAAACTGACAGAAAGGAGGCAAAGTGGTCACAGAGAAATACAATAAAATAATAAAAGATAAAAAAATAAAAGGGGAAAGAAAAAAGAAAATTCAGATCAGATGTCTTTAAAATGTGGAAACAGACTTTAGATCTGGGCGTCCAAAGGTCCTGCGTCAGGTTTGTGTTTGTTAAACATGCATAAACTGTGCAGACGACAGGTTGTAGAGCATCTATCTGGAGGAACACAGATGAGAAATGCGTCCTCTCTCGTCTTTACAACAAGAAAACAAACTTTAGGCTTCAGCGTCCAGAGATCCTCGTCAGGTCAAGTTGAGTGAAACGGGCAAAAGTCCTGCAGTAGACGGTTCCTGTGTTAGATATTTCAGATCGACCGAGATGAAGACAAAGAAGGAAAGACTGGAGGGACCGTCAGACAAATGTCTTTGAGGAATCTGCACCACTCTCCGCTGCTTCGTGGTTGTTTTAGGATGTTTTTCCTTTTGCAGAAGAAAGATTAGGCGCAAAATAATAAAATAAACAGAATGACACAAAATCAAGGTCCGAAAAAACATGAAACACCAAAAAGACAAACAACAGAAACAGGCGCAAAGCGACACGCGACTAAACGAGACAACACGACTCGTTTCCTCAGCAGCTGCTTCTTGTTTCTGTCCAAACTTTAAATCACAAACACGGAATCAGCAGAACGAAGAGAAACACCTGAATCCCGTCCCTGAAGGTGTGAAACGTGTCTGAAAGCTCCTAAACGCTGACGCTAGTCTCTCAGCGGCAAAGTGCTGCTTGTCTCTCTGATGCCCGTCCTGCGCTGCTGCAGGGATGATGGCGTTGGGCCCCAGCGGCGCCGGGAAGTCGGCCTGCATCCTCACGCTGATGAAGGCCATGGGGGAGTGCGGCGCCCCCCACAGGGAGATGAGGATGAACCCCAAAGCCGTGACGGCGTCGCAGATGTTCGGCACGCTGGACGTCACCACCAACGACTGGACGGACGGCGTCTTCTCCACGCTGTGGAGGAAAACTCTGAAGGCCAAGAAGGTTCCAGAGACTCACTCGTCTGTTTAATTCTGCTCATTTACTGCTTCGTAGTGTTGTTCAGATGCTTTAATGTCTAAACACGTGATTTTCTCCGTCTGAAACGTCAACATTTGTCCAAAACGACAGAAAAACTGATTGTGAATGAACAAAAACTGTCGAAATGACTCAGCGCTTCTACAGAATGACTCCAACTGAACTTTTCAGACCTTTAAATGCACAAAATCTGCTTTATAACACTGAAGGAAGCAGGAAGCAGAATATGGACGATGACTCAAAGTTTGTCCAGAATGACTTGAAATTTAACCAGAACATATTCAGACTTTATTCAGAATGACTCAAACATAAAATAAAATGCCAAAAAAGTCCAAAAGTGACTCAAACGTTGTCCACAATGACTAAACATTTGAACAAAGGGACCTAAAATTTGTGCAAAGTGGCTCAAAATGTATTCAGAACAACTCAAATGCAGCTTTTTAGACCTTTTACGTTCACAGGAAAGCAGCTAAAATCCTCCAGAATGACTCAAAATATTTCTAAATTGACTCGAGAATTGTCAACGATAACTGGAAAGTGACTGAAAATGACAGAAAGTGTTCAAAACTTGTCCAAAGTGGTTAAAATTCCAGTTTTTAGACCTTTTAGTGTTCTAGTGTTTCTTGCATCACCATCAAGCTGCGACTCTAAACTCCAGAAACATTTTAGACACAGATGATCTAAAATAACTGCAACACTCTTAAATGACTCGAATCTGATTTAAAATCACAAAAATGTCCAACAGGACTGAGCATTCGTATAAAATGAGTCGAGACGTGTTCAGAAAGGGAGAAAGCTGCAGTTTGCAGACCAGAGAAGTGCTGATGTGGATCCACAGCGTGTGTTTGTGTCAGGGGGAAAACATCTGGATCGTGCTGGACGGTCCTGTGGACGCCATCTGGATTGAGAACCTGAACTCAGTTCTGGACGACAATAAAACCCTGACGCTGGCGAACGGAGATCGAATCCCCATGGCGCCCTGCTGCAAGGTGAGGGCCGTCTGTGTTCAGCCAATCAGAACTCAGTGGGCGTGTCCTAATCTGAGCCATTAATATTTATTATCTGGGTCTGTAATGAGATCAATGAGTCGGCAGGTATGTGGAGCCTAAAGTCAGAGTTTCAGTTTCACGAAGGTGGCTCTGTTTAAACCAGCTAGGTCTCCATGGTAACTGATGCTGTGGAGCTAGGTCTCCAT
>NW_007578793.1:44559-50629 GCF_000690725.1 Stegastes partitus
CTGATGATTCTCTCTGAGTGATTCTGCTGATGTTTCATCTGTAAACCTGTTGATCTGACGTGTTAAACACCTTAAAGAAAGTTGATACACACCTTCTGATACCCGACGTCTCTGACCAGGGTTTGGTTTTTGTTGAGCCGACTTAAACAAAGACAGCCTGGATTTGTTGAACCTGCGTCTTGGTTCAGGCTTCAGAACTCTGTTCTACTTGGATCAGACGATCAACTGATGCTGTTGTTTTGGGGATACAACAGACCTGCTCAGCCAGTTCGGATTGTCAACAGGCAGGTTTTAGTAGTCTTATCTCAGAAAGTATTTGATGTGTCGAGGTAGAATTTCATTTTTATAAATAGCAATATTTTATGCTATCAGACTCTCAGGCAAAGCAGGGATGGTGGAGCAGAAACTGTTCTGAAAGTGTGAAGATGTGAGATGGACTGAGCAAACAGAATCCCACGGAGAGAAGTCAAAGCATTGTTTTCTGCCTCCAGATTGTCTTTGAACCCCACAACATCGACAACGCCTCCCCGGCCACGGTGTCCAGGAACGGGATGGTGTTCATGAGCTCGTCGGTGCTCGGCTGGAGCTCCATCCTGCAGGCCTGGCTACAGAAACTACCGGAGCAGCAGGCCGACTCCCTGAAACGCTGCTTCCACTGCTGCTACCAGGCGAGTGCTCGTCTCCAGCTTTCTGATCTCACTGGTCAACTCATAGTCTGTGATTCTGAACGGAGAATCAGTTAAAGTAAACAGAGAAGGGACAGAGAATGAAAAGGTTTCTTCTGTATCTGTTCCAGG
Source organism: Stegastes partitus (assembly GCF_000690725.1). NCBI lineage: Eukaryota > Metazoa > Chordata > Actinopteri > Pomacentridae > Stegastes > Stegastes partitus. Next base: position 45,357 of record NW_007578793.1, read on the forward strand.
ACTTGCTGGACTTTGTGTCCACTGCTGTGTCTCCCAAGATGCAGGTTCTGGAGTGTATGTACATCAGACAGACTATCGACCTGCTGCAGGTACAACACACAACCAAAGCACACTTGTGGAGCTCTCTGTCCATCAAACTTGATGCTATGTTTGTTGGACAGCAAGCACTGCATCATGATGAAGCACGGTGGTGGCAGCATCATGATGTGAAGCACGGCGGTGGCAGCATCATGATGTGAAGCACGGCGGTGGCAGCATCATGATGTGAAGCACGGTGGTGGCAGCATCATGATGAAGCACGGTGGTGGCAGCATCATGATGAAGCACGGCGGTGGCAGCATCATGATGAAGCACGGTGGTGGCAGCATCATGATGTAAGGTGGAGGGTAAATGAATGCAGCAAAGTGTAGAGAAATCCTGACCCCAGACTTGAGTCCAGCTGAGCGTTTGTGTCGTGGATCATGAGTGAACAGAACTTTTCAGGTCTGTGGAACCCGACAGAGTTTGAGCAGTTTTACCAAGACGAATGAGGTAAAATTGCACCATCCAGATGTTTAGGATGACTGAGACCTTCTCCTCTTTGTGGAAATCGTTTTTCACTTTGACACGACAGAATCTTTTGTGGTGTAAACCCTTCCAGAGGAGGATGCATCCATTTTTACAGGCACTGTGTTTGGATTGGTATTAAAGCTACGACACTGGAACCCTGCTGGAGTTTGCAGGCTCCGACTGATTCGTCCTCCTCCTGCTGTGTTCAGGGTTTGCTCCCAGCGGTGGAGGACAAACAGGGTTGCCATGGGGACGTGGGTCGACTGTTTGTTTTTGCGGTCATGTGGTCTCTGGGCGCCCTGCTGGAGCTGGACGACCGAGCCAAGATGGAGGCCTTCCTGAAGGTGAGCGACAGTCCAGCGCTCTGCCGCCCTCTGCAGTCTGCCAGAGAGAGGTTCAGGTTTTTTACAGTGCAGGAAGCTTGTGCTAACAGTCATGGTCCTGTTGCTGCCAAACTCCCACAACATGAACGACGCCTCCTCTGGTCTCTACAGTATTAAACAGTGAGAGGCTCCCCCTGGTGGAACAACCAGGTACTACAGCTGTTCTACGATACGTTTCCTGACATGGGCGACCTTCTTCTAATTTATCGGCTCATATATTCTAGATTTGCACAAGCATCTCTAGCTACGATTTTGAGGGATCTGACTGTTTTAAATGTGTTTTCGGGCTCACTGGACGGAGGGACCAGCTTTGGACGCAGGAGTCCCGTTAATGTGTTTGTGTGTTTTGAAGGGCTACAGCTCGTCTCTGGACCTGCCGCCCACTCAGGACGAGCAGACCATGTTTGAGTTCACGGTTGGAGAGCAGGGGCAGTGGCAGCACTGGTCCGATAAGGTCTGTGGACACGATGTCTGGCAGAGCTGCTGCTTTCCACATGCGTACAAACCGAAGCCTAACGTCAGCACGTGTGTTTATTGGTGTGATGATCCAGGTCCCGGACTACGTCTACCCCAAAGACCACGTCCCCGACTACTCGTCCATCTTGGTTCCCAACGTGGACAACGTGAGGACGGACTTCCTGATGCGGACCATCATGAAGCAGGGGAAGGCTGTGCTGCTGATCGGGGAGCAGGGAACCGCCAAGACCGTCATGATTAAAGTGAGCCAGCCAACACCAGCATGAGCCAACAGGTCACCTCCCAGTTAGACCAGCAGCTGTTGCTCCGAAGCGCTTTGAAAAAAAAATTTGATTGTTGTAACCGGTTAGCCTCACAAGCTTAAATACTGAGGTTAGCGCCCAACAGTGTGGTTTATGGTGTGACTTTACCCGAGTACTCTATGATTCAGGGGTTTAAGTACTGACTGTAGTCCATCATAGGGCTGAGACCCGACAGTGCTTTGATTTATGTGGATTTAGTGTCTTGTTTTAAGCTGGAGTTGTGACCTACAAAAACACACAGAAACAGAACAAATCCAAGGATCCCCATGACAACACTTTCTTTGTTTTTGTGGCATAATTGATGTCAAAGCTGTCACACAAATGTGGGGAAACCGTCGTCTTCTGAAGGCGTGAACTCGCCGACGTGTCCACGATTCAGACCTGCACTACTTCCTGTTAATCAGACGGCATCTGAACGTGTCTGCTTCGTGTCCGAGTCACATCGGTTTGGACGTAGTGATGCTTCTGTGTCACTGCGAACTCTGACTCGTGTGAAGAAACTGAACAGACTTTCCCACGTTTCAGCTCCGATATTTGTCTGCAAACATCACAGAGACGCTCAACGCACCGTTTTTCATGCACTTCGATCCACAAAATGAAATGTCACTAAAACTAAACGCTCAGTGTGATGACGGCGGTGGACGCCAACAGGTTCAAGATGGATGATGCTCATCGCTGTTGAGCGTCGGGGACGTTGACAGGAGCTCTGAGTTTATCAAACGCCTGCAGCGTCAGACCCACGAGTGTCAACACAGAGACACCGATCTCTGGACGTCGTCAGTAACTCCGCTATGTGGGCACAGCTGGAACTGGTCCCTGACATGGAGACGGATCAGGGTCTACGAGCAGGTCACACTGTGGACTTCTAGAAACCAAACTGGGTTGTAGCTGTGGGGACACCTGGATCAGCTGCTTTTAGTTTAGATTCAGTCTGTCGTAATCCCGTACACATGACCCGGTGTATTGTCTGGAATGCTAATCTCTGGCTCCCCCTGCAGGGCTACACGGGTAAGCTCGACCCAGAGCTCCACCTCAGTAAGACGCTGAACTTCTCGTCGGCCACGCTGCCCGGCATGTTCCAGAGGACCATTGAGAGCTACATCGATAAACGGATGGGCGCCACCTACGGGCCGCCGGCCGGACGCAGGATGACCGTCTTCATAGACGACATCAACATGCCCGTGATCAACGAATGGGGAGACCAGGTGGGCTCAGACTCTCTCTGATTGGTCAGCTCCTTCTGGTTTCTGTCATCAGGTTCTTGCTGCTTTTGATTCTCTTTTTCTTTCTTTGCATGTTTTAAGTTTCACATAATACTTTGTGTCCAACACATCAGGCGACCACTTCATCAGCTGATACAGACAGAAAACAGCTCTGATCTGCAAGAGACGTCCGTCAGATACAACCTCATTTATTACGATTTCAGGCTTCTCAGATACATTAAGTTCTGCTGAGAACACGGTTTGTCGACTGCAGCTCCACATGTGATGACGTCGACCACAAACAGGGCCTCTGGCTGCAGAGGTTTCATTTGGTTTCATTTGGTTTCATTTGGCACAAAGTTCTGACTGATGAGTGTAAAGTCAGAACAAAGCAAGAAACTGCTTCAGAATGTTTTCGTCAGCGTTGCACCAAATGAGAAAGATGAGAAAGAAATTCGTATTTTAAACAGTTTTTTATAATAATATCGTGCAGCCACAGTGTTTGATGTGATCAGAACCATTGCGACCCGTTACGTTATAGGTTATCTGAGAAGCTCAGAACTTCATCAGGGCAGCAGAATGAAACCACCAGAGCTGAAGAACACGTCTGAGTTCTGGTAGAACCTGACACCAGATCAGTTCTACATCCATCCAGGTGTCTCAGTCTGAACACTGGACCTGAAATTGTTCAAAATTAGCCAAAGATTGTGTAAAATACCTCAAATGTATCCAAATAGCCTTAAAATCTTTCTAAAATGGCAGAAACGTGCCCAAAATGACCAAAATAATTCTGCAAAATATCTAAAACGCATCCAAAATGCCTGCAGATGTTCCTAAAATGACCACCACAGCTCAAAAACTGTCCAAATCTAATCAAGAACTGTAAAAAAAAATAGTTAAAAATGAACCAAATTCACCCAAAAATGCCCAAATTCACTTCAAAATTGTCCAGAAGGATTAAAAATGAATCCAACCTGCCCTCCAAAATGACCCAAAGCTTCTCCAATCAATTTCCTAACCACCTGTGACCATCAGTATTATGGGATGTCTCACAGTGGTACCAGTTTAATGTCTATGACACAGAGTCACAGAAACAATCATCGGTACCCTGGATGTGTTTCTGGTTCTGATCACTCCGGTAGGTTCTGGAGGTAAAACAGTCCGTCCGTCGTCTAGAACTTGTTCTGACCAAGAGTTGTTTCTTTTCATTCATCAGAACTTGAAAGTCTCGGGCCTGCTCGCGCTCTGCTCTCATTCCATTTCCACAAATACTCGTTGGGCGTTTGTGTCTCCCTGTTTTCATCCCAACAACCAATCACAGTGAGGAGCTGTGGCCTCCCCGCCTCTCCTAATGTGCACAGAGCCAATCAGATCACTTACACCACTGTCCCCGCCTCCTTCACACTCAGATAACCAACGAGATCGTGCGTCAGCTGATGGAGCAAAGAGGCTTCTACAGCTTGGATCGTCCAGGAGAGTTCATCACCGTGGTGGACGTTCAGGTAACAGACTCGTGCAGGTGTGAATCCTCACGTGGACGCCGCCCACTGTGTGTTCTGTGTCACTGATGCTCTTCATTCTTGTGAAACGAAAAGTAGATTTACAAAAGCCCTCCAGGAATATCGTGTCTCAGTAACTCTAAACATGACTCAGCATATCTCAGCCCCCTGCAGCTGAGCGAGTTCTGTTCAGCGCACCGTATAGTTGGAGCATTTACACGCTGTTTATGTGGAGAGTTTATTCCTCAGTATGTGTTCTTCTTGCACCAGAAGATATGAGATGATTTGCACAATGAACAAACATGCACGGTTATGATTACAGTGTGGGGTTAGAGCGACGGCTCCCTGGTCACCAGCCGCAGACCCTATACAGCTGAATGTGATAAACATGTGATAACACGTGGGCTAACCTTTACCAGCTGGTGGCGGCCATGATCCACCCCGGCGGCGGTCGCAACGACATCCCTCAGCGCCTGAAGAGGCAGTTCTCCGTCTTTAACTGCACGCTGCCCTCCAACTCGTCCATCGATAAGATCTTCGGCACCGTGGCTCAGGGATACTTCTGCCCAGAGAGAGGCTTCCCTCAGGCGGTCTGTGAGCTCGCCGCCGCCCTCGTCGCCTCCACCAGGCGGGTGTGGCAGGCCGTGAAGGCCAAGGTACAACCATCTGAGGAGGCTTCGCTTTGTCTCATCATCACGTCATGGCCAACTTACATCAGTTCTTTGATGAGAGTTTACAACAAAACACTCTTCATGTCGAAGTAGAAACTGATTTCTGAAGTAATAGCAATTAATTAACATATAAGATGTTAAAACCAGCGGTTCCATCAGGGTTCTCCTCCTCCAGTCAGGGTTCTCCTCC
>NW_007578793.1:51414-57595 GCF_000690725.1 Stegastes partitus
TTTCCCAGAGTTCTTGGAGGGTTCTTCAGTCTTCATGGTGTGGTTCTATCCAGGAGTTCTGATCCACCAGGGACTGGACCTTCCAGATACACGAGTCTTTATACTACAACCACTGAGACACATTCACTGACCTCAGATGATGCGTTTACTGACTGTGGGACTTCTACACCACCTGGCTGAGGTACATTAAAGGAGGAGAACTCTGATGAAACCACCTGTTCTACGTCCTAGGTTCTGAGTTAACAGCGTATGTCAGACACCGGTTATTGTTCTGTGCTTTTGTTGCCGTTCGTACCTTCCAACAAATGAACTCATTTCTGTTTTTATATGTACATTATGTAGAAGAAGACGTTTTCACATCGACACAGCTGCTTTAGCATGTGTCCAGACATGATTCTGGTTTTCGTGTTGACTTTGTGTTCGTCTTTATGAACCTGTGTGTTTGACCTGAACCCCAGCATGCTGACGCGTAGACAAATCTCTCCTCAGATGTTACCGTCTCCTGCCAAGTTCCACTACATCTTCAACCTGAGGGACCTGAGCAGAATCTGGCAGGTAGAAATCACAGCGTCCTTCACTTTAAGGCTGAACAACACAAACTAGTGGTGAGTTGTTGTTGTTGTTGTGTTTCAGGGGATCCTCACAGTGAAGTCTGAGGTGTGTCGCAGCTCTGATCTGCTCGCTGCTCTCTTCCATCACGAGTGCAGCAGAGTGATCGCCGACCGATTCGTCGACAGCAGCGACAGACAGACGTTCACCTCCATCATGGAGAAGGTTTGTGGGACCTATCACCGTTCTCACACCTGATCAGTCTGTTTGCTCTACATGATGCTGCAGCAGCTGTGGAATTACTTTGAGACGAGACAGAACTTTATCAATCTGCAATAACACGTTTTGTCAAGTGTGTATTTTAATTAAAGCTGTAAGCAGCGATGGCCGGCCCTCGCCGTATGATTGTCACACACGCCGGGGTTCTGGGCGGGACTCTGGTCTGGCGTGTTGAGTTTTGGACCTATCAGAGCACGCACAGCCGGTTACACAGCACGTCCCGATTTATGGCGTTTTGGTGAAATTCCGTAGGCCGCCATTTTGACGGCGTCAGACTTTTGCTGAATAGCTTTTAATCACCACGTCCTGTAGTTTGTGCGGGCCAGATTGTGCACGACGTTCCCTCAAGGAGGAGATAGAAGTCGAAAATGAGCGAACGTCACCAAAATCATCGCCATCTTTTTTCAAAATGGCGGACTTGCTGTTGGGTTTTGGGCTTGGTGCTTGCTGCCTTTTTTGTGCGTCCTGACCTGCTACACATGCCCAGTGGATTGTGTAGCTGTAGGTGGGACTCCGCTGAACGCACGGGCCGCCATTTCCACGCCGTCAGACTTTTGGGGAGAGTTTTAGTAACTGTTAATCACCACGTCCTGTAGTTTGTGCGGGCCAGATTTCAGGTGTGCACGACGTTCCCCCTAGGAGGAGATAGATTTTGAAAATGAGTGACAATCGCCAAAATGCTCAGTTTTTTTCCAAAATGGCGGACTTCCTGTTGGATGTAGGACGTGGCCACCGTGGGCGTTTCTGTGCGTCCCGACCTGCTACATACACCTACTAAATTTCATAGCTCACGGCCAATTGGCTTCCGACGGGACTCCGTTGAAAGCCTCTAGGGGGCGCTGTGGAGCCATTTTTGCCACTGACATGCACATAAAGAAAAAGCCCAAAACACACATTTCTCATTCAAGCTAGTCCAGTTGCTACGATGAACCTACCAGAATGAATCTAGTTTTCTTAGTTTCACGGCTTCTTGTCTTTTTTGTGAGTGATTCTGATTGACCACAGCCGCTGAGCCAGTGTGAACAGGATCCGGCGTTTGGAGGGAGTAAATCCAGTTTGCCTGACTGTGTTGTCGTACTTGTTGTCACGGTCCCCGCCTTTTGGTGGTGAAGTGGCGAGATGTCATGATGGGCGCCATGGCTTCTTTTGGTACCAAACTAGAAGATCTAGCAACGGAGCATCACGCTAATCGATGTGTCCTGGAGAGCTAAACAGTGTGCAGGAGTCCGACTGAGACTTCTGGATTTAAGGTGAAGGGGTTAGGGTTAAAATTGCTCATAAAACAAATGTAGCTATTTTCTGAGGTTTCCGTCGCTCTGAGTCCTGCTGACAGAATCGTCTCCACATCGTCTCATGCTTGACGCAGAGGGAGGGGATGCTCCTCAAACACAGCTGTGTCGTTTTTCTTCTGTCTCTGCTCTCGCTCAGATCACAGTGGAGGATCATGGGAGGGCGCTGACTGAGCATGCTCAGTGGAACAGCTGCTTTGTGGACTTCCTGCGTGACGCCCTGGAGGCGACAGGCGACGACCCAGAAGAGACAGAACTGGAGGCTCCGAAGGTCTTGGACAGATAACAATTATTGTTGATGTTCTAATGAAAGACGCGTTTTCTTGTCTGCGGAGATTCTGAGTCGTCCGGGTCACCGTGATCCTCAGAGCTTCAGCTGAACTCAACTGGACTTCTCTTGTAGGTTCTTTTCACCTTCATCCAAGAGGTCTAACTGACTGATGGGGGCTTCAGGTGTTCAGTCACTCCAGCTCATGTGGCTAATGGCCCAGGACTGACCAGGACTCACCTGTCTCCAGGTGTGAGTGGTTGTGCTGCAGTGACTATGAACAGTAGAAACTTCCCCTCAGTCGGTTGGAACGGAAGATGAACCTTGGGTGAAGGTGAAACACCTTCAAGAACCTAAAAGAGAAATCATTCCTTGTCACTTTCATCAATACTTGTTTTTAGGGATGTCTTGATGACGTTTTTTCACCCCTGATCTGATCTGAGTCGTGTAATATTTCCTGATACCATTTTCTGAGATAATACACACTTTAGATACCGTAGACCAGCTGCAGTACCTGGTTGTTCCACCAGGTGGAGCCTCTCACTGTTTAATCCTGTGGAGACCAGAGGAGGCGTCTACAGACTACAGCTCATGATGGCAGCAGAGAGCATTGTGGGAGTTTAGCAGCAACGGGACCATGACAGAGACTCTGAGGAGGTTCAGGACCTCCAACCAGAGCTCAGGGGTTTAAGAAGATCTGGGATCAGCCAGAGCAGAGCCCCTGGGTCACAGAGACACGTGCAGCTCCATCATGTCGCTGTATCTGGAAACAGAATAAACACCCACTGGGCTTCATTTGCATTGTAGGCTGATGATGCTGCGTTTATTCAGGACACGTATGTAAACTAAGGAATGAGCTTCAGCCCTGAGTCCTGTCCAGGCGGCATCATTTTACTGTGGGGCCCGATTTATGGGGCTTTGGAGGTGATCGGTACTGGCACCGACCCATGTCCAAGTCATAGACACATCCACTGTCACATGGCTGTCCTAGTTCATCCCAGAGAAGCTGAACTCTCCTCCGTTGGCCTGTGAGCCTCAGAAGTTGTTCTGGCAGCGCTGAGCTCCACCAGGTGAGGCCGACAGGTGCTGCAGCTGATCTACTGGACTCTCTGTGCCCATCAGCTGGGACAATGAAATCGGGATTTCTCTAATAAACATTATTATCATCCTTCTGAGTGTAAAAGCGATCTGCCTGACAGGTGTATGAGCCAGTCCCGTCGCTGGATGTTCTGGCGGAGCGGCTGGCGCTGTTCCAGCAGCAGTACAACGAGGCGGCGAGAGGCGGAGCCATGGACCTGGTGTTCTTCAAGGTAGCGGGGCCCACAGGGTGTAGACTGAAGGTGTCAGCCTGCCACTGGCTGCACATTCAGGTCGCCTCAAACTACACGCTGAACACTTTGAGGAAATGCAACAAGCCGGAGCTTCTTCCCCTCTGTGGCAGAAGGATGAAGGCCAGTCTGTGTTTGGCTCTGGGAGCTCTAGAAGATGGTGTGACCACGCAAAACTGTCTGTACTGTAGTAATGAGAGCTGAGGTTCAAATTCTGTTACTTGTTTTTAAATCAGATTCAAACAGGACTCAGCTCTTTGTTCAGGTCCTGCCGTGGGTCCACTTTTCTGAAAGAGGGAGGAAGCCGTTATGATAGCGACCATAGCGTCCGTAGCTTCAGTGCTTTCCATTCATTGGCCCTGTAAGCAGCAGCCGCGCTGCGACAGGCAGAGCGTCGCGTTGCTCACTCCTCGTTTGCATAAAGTTAAGGTTGAGGCTTCTTTATGCTGCAGGACGCCTGTATCATCTCCTGAAAAGCTTTGAAGCTGATTGTGTAATTGAAGACAGATTCAGCGGCTTGTTTTCTTGTTTCAAATATTTGCAGAAAAACCTTTTGGTGAATTGTTCCATAACTAAAAGTTTCCAAACAAATGAATCCAGTGTTCACGTGGCTGCAGGTGGGCGGAGCCTGTGTTGCACACCTGTTAGGGAGCAGCTGTCAATCATCTGTTGTGAGTCCTACATCCGTCAAACATGCAGTGTCGTATAGAAACGTCCCTGTGGACAGGTGCCCTCAGTCAGAAGCGCTGTGATTGGCTGATTTCTGAACTCACCTGCAGCCGCTGGAACAGAAGCTTCTCTCTGGTTTAACGAGTGTTTGCGTTGGTTGATGGCAGGACGCGATGAAGCACCTGATGCGGATCTCTCGCATCCTGAGGACTCCGCAGGGAAACGCCCTGCTGGTCGGGGTCGGCGGGTCGGGGAAGCAGAGCCTGACGAGGCTGGCGTCCTTCATCGCTGGATACCAGACCTTCCAGATCACCCTGACCAGGTCTGGAACTCGACTCGCCGCCACAGCAGATAAACCTCACTGATCCCTCACCGGGGAAATGTACATGTTGCAGCAGCTGGATGCAGATGAAAGAGGCAGGACCAGAGTTACAGAAGAAGGCTGATGGTTAAGACAGCGTACAAGGCATGATGGTGTTACATTTAGATATGGACATGATGAATGTGACACTGAGGAGGATCTCTGTCATCGCAGTCAGAATCACCGTTGAGACAGAAGAGCAGCGTGAACATCGTAGCTCCACTGGAAGAGCTAGAACAATCTGAACAAACACACTGATCAGGAGGATGCTGGGAAGGACCTCCTCAGTGCAGACAGAGCAGATCCCACACCTACACGCACCCTGTTTGCTGTTGTTGTTGGTTTTTGTTTGATTCTGTTGTTTCATAAACTAGATGATGTTTCCCACAGCTTCCCTCTCAGGGTGCTGCGTCCTGGTTGCTTCTCCACCAGGGTCTTGGGAGGTCAAGGTTTCAGTATCTTAGCTGTTCCTGGTCTGCACTCTTCTGCTACCTGGAACCTGCTGGAGTCCCGCTGCCATCTTTAGGTCCACCTTGGCGTTCACCTTCCACATCGGTTCCAGGTGTTCCTCCAGCTCCTGGTTCTCCTCCTCCAGTCGGCTGCCACACATCCTGTGGTTGGTTATTCAGCACCTTTTCTCCGTGTGGAACTTCCAGGATCTGCTTGGTGGTGTGTCCCACCAGAACCTGGGAGCTTTGAGTCCAAACCCTGCACACATGTTCTGGTACACCATCCCACATGTCTCAGGGTCTTTGCCGTCCCAGATGGACTGTCTCAGGTGGTCTCTGTGCCTGGAGTCCTGTCTGCGGTGCTGCCTCCTGCGTCTGTGGATCCGGTGCTGTGATCAGAACCTCTGAGCTGCTCTTCAGGTCGGCCTTTTCTGGCCACCCTGCATCCCATGGACGGCTTTGGTCTTCCTCCTCCTCGCTCTCTGAGCAGGTCGCCACAGCGCTTCGTCTTCCTAAAGCATCCCGAGATGCTTCTTGCTCCATCCTGGATCGTGGCTCTGAGTCTCAGGATGCTGGACTCTGCACTGTGAACAGTTTTCATGTCTTAACATCATCCATCTCCATCTTGAGTAGAGCGAACACATGGATGGTCCAGATGTTCCTCCTCCCAATGAGCACCTGCCGGACCGTCTGGAGGCATCTGGCTGGAGCTGATCTGCTTGTGTTCAGGCAGAAAGATTCTTCACTGTTGAAGTGAAAACAGGTTTCAACAAAGTCAAACATGAAGTGAGTGATTGTGGAAGTACTCAGGCCCTGAACATCTGTAACTGTACCTCTGTGTGTGCAGGTCGTACAGCAGCAGCAACCTCCTGGAGGACCTGAAGTTTCTGTACCGTGTTGCCGGTCAGCAGGGAAAAGGCGTCACGTTCATCTTCACCGACAACGACATCAAGGACGAATCCTTCCTGGGTATCTGCAACACAACCACA